>NW_022639505.1:969797-970387 GCF_010583005.1 Odontomachus brunneus | reverse complement strand
GAGAGAGAGAGAGAGAGAGAGAGAGAGAGAGAGAGAGAGAGACGAGAGCGCGGCCACTTGCGAGTTAAAGTCGCGATCCAATTAGTCGGCGATCTTTTTCACCTTTTCCCTCTCGCCGTTTTTCTCAAGCGCTCTCCGCGTCGATCGCGAAATCTCTGGTTTGACGCGCGCGGTCTTTCGAACGAGAAGTGCGCTCGTTAATTAAATCCCACCAAGTGCTACCCCCCACGGTATAAACTGCAATCCCGGCGGCGACATGTGCGGCCACCGGATAAGACGCGTCCACGGCATGCGAGGATAAGTGGCCGCGCAACGCTGAATTCCTATCGGCTACTTCTTCTCAAGTGCGGGGGGGCGGCAGGGTGGGAGATCGACGGAGGGTAGGAGGGGGTGAGCACTTAATTACCGCCGGCTCGGGTCATATTTCATGACTTAATTAAATCACAAGTATCGCGCTTCTTTTTAGCCCCGCTAAAAGGTTGCGCATTCGTAATTTCATCCGTATGGAGGCTAAAATTGGATTTCAGCTCGCAGTAAGCGAAATGCAAATAAAAGAACGCGCGCGAGGCGGGGGGGGGGGGGGGGAAAAA
>NW_022639505.1:962249-969474 GCF_010583005.1 Odontomachus brunneus | reverse complement strand
GGGGGGGGGGGGGGGGGGCGGAACAAAGGCGACACGGGAAGAAAAGACGTCGCGACATCGCCGATGGGTGAATTGAGTTTATACGCTTGTACCGATCTGATATTTGTGCAATTTTTAATTATCAGCTCTCTTAGGTGCGTCCTCTTTTATTAATTCCTTCTGAGCGCCGCTCTCCCGTGCTATTCGCCGGATTCTGTCATATTTGCACCTGAATCGGGCCCCGGGAAAATCGCTTCTTTCAGCTCGCTCGCTGCGAACTTTATGATCCGCCGGGCAAAGCATTTTTGGTTAATTAAATTCTCCGGTATTTTGTGTCGTGAACATTGACGCTCGTGACATTATACTCGGGGCTCGCCTCTGCCGCGAGAGTCGCTGGCACGGGAGAGAACTCGTAATTTTAAATAGCTTTGCGTAATTTATTCCCCGCAATTACGTGGAAACGCCGAAGCTCGATAACAGCGCGAGAAATTCGAGACGTGCAATTATTCTTAACGCCTCGCTCTTGTCAAGACGAATTAGTGCGGCGCGATAAGTATCAATTAATTACCAATTAAATTTCGACGTAACAGCTACACGAGGGAAAAGAGAGGGAGTCTCGCAAAATTTACGATACGGACAATAGCGAAGAAAATTGCCGGCACGCGCATTTATTATTTGCTTCGAATCCTTTCGTACGTTGATTATTAATTCAACGGACGAAAGAATCGAGAAAGCTAAGAAGAATGCAACTGCACACACACACACACACACACACATCTACACGTGTTTACATGTAACAGGATGTCTGACACACACGTCTATCAACGTTCGTGTGTATGCAGAGTTTGTCAAACGAGAAAATCCTTTATCATTTTGTAAATAAATACAATAATTGCTGTAGTTAAAGGCTTTATGTTGTAACTAGTGATGGATACTGGAGCATCAGTACCCATTTTATATACTGAGAAAAAAATATTTAAAAATTGACAAATATTTATTAGGCGAGTATCATTAACATATTTATTTAAATCAAAATTCTCTTCACATTTAAACCGAATATTGTTTAAAGAATAGAAATATGTAAAACTTGGTTTAGATAAAAAGAATTCTTATTTAAGTAAATATGTTAAGTAAACAGTAGCCACCTAATAAGCATTTGTTAATTTTTAGATATTTTTCTCAGTGTGACATTTTATGAAGAAAAATATTTAAAGTATCTGTATTATTTTTTTTTATACTCCTTTATATTTTACAATGTTTATATACATATGTATATTAATTCTTATATAAAATACTCAAAATTTTATATAAATTTTGTGACTTTTAAGAATATATTTATTATAAAAAGTTATATGTATTTATGTATATTTAAGTTTTATTACAAGCAGTTAATAGAATACTGGATGTCGACATAATGCAACTTTATATTGTATTTTGCATCTTTTCTACTTGGATATATAGAATTGTCAATGTTTATTTAGAATAAGAGTATAAATGTTAATGAATAACGAAGTATCGGTGTCATATGTAACATGATTAATAACATGGTTAATAATAAACATAATTTTATAAATGAAAAACTTTAAAAATTTTTTTTATAACATGGAATACTTCGTCATTTATTGACATTTCTGCTTCCATTCTGAATAAATATCGGCAATTCTATACCACGAAGTAGAAACCTTATGACAGAAGTAATAAAGATGTCCGCACATATTATTCCAATGCAACTTCGTATAAAAAGTGATATTATTAAAAAAAAAACTTACCATTATAACTGTTATATATTATAAGAGAAACAATAGTACTCACTGTATCGTTTTTATATAATGATCGATTGAAAACTTATGTTTTATGCTTTCAGTAATATTATACTTTCAGTAACATTGGGTAATATTGAGTAATATTCAGTAATATTGCTTTCAGTAATATTGAGTGGAACGTGACGAGGTAATATCACGAAATTAGTTTTAAACTAATATTTATTATTTAGATAGTGAAATAAATATCTAAAAATATAATTTTGCTGGATAAATAATTAATATATGAGTAGCTCCTTTGATGCATCATTGAAAATACGTCCTTTGAGCGCCTTGAAAATACATACTTGATGAATTAACTACTTAAAGGTTTAAAGGGTTCTTGGAATAGTATTAGCACATCTGGTCCCGAAAAGTTACCATCTGCCTCTGATTGAAGTATTAATTAGAAAAGATTATTAATAAATCATTGCACGCGATATGGACGAGCTATGTAAAGCAGTCTAGAGACACATGCCTTAAACTTCCAAGACAAGCACAAATTACTAAAAGATGTCTTAAAGACGTCCAAAAGACATTTAAAACGTTTAGAAAAGAAATAGGACATCCCTTAGACGTCTTTAACCCTTTTATCAATGGGACATATGTTTTCCTTATTATTAATAACAACCTTGTTCAATTGAATAAATAGCTTTTTTGGTATTTAAAGCACATCAGGTGTCACTCTACTTATAACTCTGTTGGGACAAATATGCCCTTTCAAATAGTAGAATATCAGTATTAGAATATCAGTAATAGAATATCAGTATCCTGGTCTTTTGGTGCCAAACATAACATTTTTTTTTATGCTAAACTACATTATATTGATATATTTAGTGAAGTGAAAATAAAGTGTAAAAAAAGATTCTACCTTCAGAAAACAAGATTGGTAGCGAAAAGGTTACACCTTTTAGTGGATTGTGCTGTCTGGGTTGTTTTCTGATCTCCCCTAGTAACGACGTAGTCCAGGATCATGCGTGTAATGCTAGACTGTGCCGCTAGCTGCTCGCAGAGTTCCTTCGTTTTTCCTTATAATCCCGTGTTTATTGTTGCTAGAAGATAGTCAACAAGTCCAAAATATATCTTCAGGCTTCCTGACACAGCCCGTTCAACACCGCACTGATTCGCCAAAAAATCTTTTCTTCAATTAATCCTTCAAGTCACAAATTTTTCTGCACAACCTTTTCCTTTGTTCAATCGATATTTGGGGGTTTTTGGAGTCGCTAATTACGAATTTGAAGTCAGTTTTTGAAAATGGCGGATCCAATATGGCGAACGACAATTTTAAAACTCCCTCGATTTTCGTGAAAATTGATATCCGAAGGTTTTTGGCATCGCTGACGAATTCGAAAACATATTTTTGAAATTCGAACTATTCACAGACTCAACTTTATTCATTTACGGAAAGAAATATAACTTATTCTGATTTTTGGTATTTTAGCTCGTCATATTGCGTTTGCTATCTTGAATTCTGAAACTTTTGAGGTTGCATCATCATCCACGACTCAAGAAGCATCAACTAAGCCCTTTTTCCATAGATTTACTTTGCAATATTTTTGACAAATAAATTAAAAAAAAATACAATTTTTTAAATTTGTTTGACTAACTAAATATGCAAAATTTAATGTTCTATGCAAATGATCCTGTTAGAAGAACATTTAAGCTTCACAATAAATCCACATTTATCGCCTCAAAGTCTCTACAAATTAATTTAAATTTGTAAAAACTGCTCTAAAAAAGGTGTATCACATATGATAAACTATGACTTAAAGGGTTAATATCTCAGTAATTATTCTAGTTGTTTGCAAAACGGCAGAGGATTTTTTCGTTCAGTTTGACGAGTTTCATCTGCGTGTGTGCGTTGCGACTACAGACTTCTACATACCACTACTCTAACTCCCTAGTTACAGCTGAGGCAAAAAGTGACGGCCGTTTTCGTCAAGACATCCTATATATTCATATACTAATTTTGCCTGAACAAAGATGGCTGCCCCTATTCACACTACGTTAAAATTTTGCCTCACTTTTCTACAGGCCGACCATACGCAGTTAGCAGTCCAGTAATATATAGAAGCCTGCGATTGCGTAACACGTCATGTTACATTGAAAGAAAAAAATAGTTGGAATAACTATAATCTCACTATATTTTATAGTTCGTTTTGGCCTCAAACATGTATTTATAGTTCATCTAAACACGAAGATATAGTAGAATGAACACACATTTATAGTCACCATCTCATTACTCTATGTGTACAGTAAAGCACACTTTGGGAATATTTAGGAGTTACATGTACCCATATTTTCTAAATATTCCAACTGTATTGACTATATAAAATACTTGATTTCTCTTAATATTTGCTACCTTACTATGTTTTTTATTTCAAATAATTACAATTCTTGGTAAAAGTTTTATGAGTCAGTTATGCCATGCTTATATTGTAAATATTACAAACATTATGGTGACATTTACTATAAAAAAGATATTCCTAACTATAATCTTTTTACTGTGCCATTATAGTTCTAAATATCACACATTTTTCTCTCAGTGCACTGAGAGAAAAAAATAGTTGGAATAACTATAATCTCACTATATTTTATAGTTCGTTTTGGCCTCAAACATATATTTATAGTTTATCTAAACATGAAGATATAGTAGAATGAACACACATTTATAATTACCATCTTATTACTCTATGTGTACAGTAAAGCATGCTTTGGGAATATTTAGGAGTTACATGTACCCATATTTTCTAAATATTCCAACTGTATTGACTATATAAAATACTTGATTTCTCTTAATATTTGCTACCTTACTATGTTTTTTATTTCAAATAATTACAATTCTTGGTAAAAGTTTTATGAGTCAGTTATGCCATGCTTATATTGTAAATATTACAAACATTATGGTGACATTTACTATAAAAAAGATATTCCTAACTATAATCTTTTTACTGTGCCATTATAGTTCCAAATATCATGCATTTTTCTCTCCGTGTAGACATCCCTCATGTGTAACACACGAACGCGGTTTCCTACGATCATGGTTCATTCGCCAAGGAATTTCGCGCTAATTAAATCTTCAAGTACCGTGCATAGAAAGCGATCCCGGAAGCGCGCCACTACCGGGGACAGGTGCGTCATCCTGACATGCGGGATAAAGCTCGCTCGCTCGTGCGCGCGCGCCGCAATGGATACGAGGACGAGTTGTAATTTTAAACGGCTCACGGTTAATAGCCATTAGCGACCGGGTTAATACATGATTCACGCGCGCCAGAGATTGTCACATTCGGCTCGATTCTAATTATAATTTATCGCCTGCACGCGGCCTCCCCGCCCGCCGACTTCCGCCTCTCGCTCCCATAAAAGCACACGCGTATCGTGCGGCAACGCGAGCCGGTATTGATTTTTAAGACTGTAATTCCGAGATTACATTCCGAGTTGTTTTATTTTGAATTTGCGTTATACCGAGTGTCTGACTATTATTGACATATCCGTTGCGTGCGGGCGTGGACCTCATAAAATTGCACACGATATTCCTCCACCATTTTGCACAAACAACTACGTGAAGTTTTATTAGTTAAAGAGGATCGGTGAGTGATACGGTAGGTCTGTGTAATAGATCTGTGTCCGCCGCCGTGTGCTTGTACATTAAGTCAAACAAAAAAGTTTCCTACCATTTTGCAAATGACGTCGTAGATTCTTAGATATTATTTGTAGAGGATTGGTGCATAAGTAATGCACTGAAGAAAGGATTTTGTTGGGCCGACACGAAAATCTTCTACACCGGTCCAAAATTTGATTAAAATAGGTCAACCAAATGTTTGATAATTATAACTAAAAGATTTAATTGCCCTTATTTTGCTTTCTCAATAATACATGTACTTGATAAAAATATAGAACGTGCCAACTGAATTATATGTACCAAATGTTTTCAAGTATAAAAATAATTTTTTTAGTGTGCAGTAATCTTCTTTAATTAATAACTGATCATTTGCAAAATGGCAAGACTTTTTATTCAATTTGATCTGATATACGGGATGACCAATGGGAATGTGTTAAAAGTAAACGGTTATTACTTCGCAATAAACAGGCCGAATGGAATAAATAAAATGCCATTTTGTAGAGTAAATTTGTCAATTTTATTACCACATATATAAAAAAGGAATATAGTAATTTAATAATTGAAATGTACATTATAAAGAAAAGGACAAAAATTTGCTTGCACGTATAAATTAATGGTATATGTTTTCAAAGTGTTGTCCATCGCAATCAGCACAGAACTGTAATCGTTTTCGAAAACTTTGAAATACATTATCTATTATAACATAGATATAGGAATGCTGCGAATGCATTTTCGAGTACTATCTATCAGCTCTGCGATGTTTTGAGGATTTACGACGTAACATTTATCTTTAAAGTAACCCCAAAGAAAAGAATCACACGGATTCAAATCGGGTGAGTAAGGAAACCACTCCAGACTTCCATAAGCAAATTTTCTTACTCATCCGATTTGAGTTCGTGTGATTTTTTGGGGGTTACCTTAAAGATAAATGTTACGCCGTACAACCTCAAAATATTGCAGAGCTGATAGATAATTATTAAAAAATGCACTCGCAGCATTCCTATATCTATGTTAGATAATGTATTTCAAAGTTTTCGAAAATAGATTACAGTTCTGTGCTAATTCCGATGGGCAATATTTTGGGAACCATTAATTCATACGTGCAAGCAAATTTTGGTTCTTTTTTTTATAATGTATATTTCAATTATTAAATTCCTATATTTCTTTTATATATATATATATATATATATATATATATATATATATATTGGGAGTACAAATTAGTTCGGTCCGTTTTTTGTGGTCAAAAATGCATTTATTTCAGAACAAAATGAATGAACAGATTAATCAAAGTATTGTCCATCGCTGGCTACTACTTTTTCCCACCTCTTAGGCAATTTTCGAATTCCATCTCGAAAAAATGTCTCATCTTTTGAGGCGATCCAAGTTAGGAGCCAGTTTTCGATTTCTGCGAAAGAAGTGAACCGGTGACCTGCCAAATCGTGCTGCATCCGTCGGAACAACCAGTAATCAGAAGGAGCAATGTCCGGCGAATACGGCGGGTGCGGTAAAATATCCCACTTAAGCGTTTTCAAATCATTTTTTACGACTTTTGCGACATGAGGCCGAGCGTTATCATTCAGAAGAATAACTTTGTCATGTCTTTGCTCGTATTCCGGCCGTTTTTCTCGTAATGTACGGCTCAAACGAATCAACTCCCAATGATTCTGCAAGTTCCTCTTGCGTTTGATTCGGATCTTCATCGAGTAATACTTCCAATTCTTTGTCTTCAAATTTTTTTGGCTGTCCAGAGCGAGGCTTGTCTTCAACACTGAAATCACCATTCTTGAAACGTCGAAACCATTCCCTACATGATTTATCAGTT
>NW_022639505.1:919985-961936 GCF_010583005.1 Odontomachus brunneus | reverse complement strand
ATATATATATATATATATATATATATATATATATATATATATATATATATGTGGTAGTAAAATTGACAAGTTTCCTCTGCAAAGTGGCGTTTTATTCATTCCATTCGGTCTATTTATTGCGAAGTAATAACCGATTACTTTCAACGCATTCCCATTGGTCATCCTATACAAGCACATGACGGCAAACGTCGCTACCACAGTTCATCTACCGTATAGTGCGCGATCATTCACTAATCTTCTTTAGTTAATAACTCAAGATTTTACATGGTTTTTTGCGAAATGGAGGACTTTTCACTTAACTTTATAAGTTTTATCTACATAACGAGTGTGTCAATGATGGTTAGAAACCTTGTATATTATATTATTATTGTATTTGCACTGAAAAAAATATCTAAAAATTAACAAATATTTACTAGGTGGGTTACTATTAACATTACTCGGTTTAAGTGAACAATACCCGGTTTAAATTGAAGAGAATTTTGATTTAAATAAATATGTGAATAATACCCACTTCATACATATTTGTTAATTTTTTAATACTTTTTTCTCAGTGAGTGTATACTTTCCCACACTTCTTTTTCTATTATATGCGCCCCACGCACCCTCTCCCTGCGTTATTGCCCGTGCCGCCAAATTTAAACATTTATTTCGGTTACCGTGGTTAATTTATGGTCGATCGTGTCGCTACTTGGGATTAAGGGACTTCCGCCGGGATTAAGTCTGAAGAGGATCAATTCCGTGACGCGAATAAATTTCTGCTGGCACGCGCGCGCCCAGTATCAAGTTCGTGTTTTACCGTTTCCCGTTAAAATTGCGATAATTTTCCGATTTCCCAACGGCAGCAACCGTAGCAGTCGTGACACAGCTATCGATTTGCCCGTGTATGTGTACTCAGGTGTGCGTACGCCGTGCGTGTGTACGCGTAATGCGTGCGTAGCTCACGCGCGGATTACAGACGTGGTCGATTTACACGCACGTTACTCCACGGCATTGCAAACGAGCCGGACGATTACTTACGCGCGACGTACCGCAATTCCACGTACCGTCGCTTCTCACGCCGCGACGTCATCGAAATAAGGCCGACCATTAATTTTCCGCTCGGTCGCTCGCCCAATGATGACTCGCGAGAGATTCCGGAGATACGAAAGTACCCGCGACGGACAAGGACCGGCGTCGACGTCCTTCATGAGTCGAAGAGCGGGAAAAATCGAACCTTCGCGTGCGAATTGGAAGCTTGATGACGCACGCTTGATTAGAGGGATTTCATGCAATAAAAACTATATTGAGCTACACGCAGAAAAATATCACTGTACTGCTAAGGAAAGCAATTACCTAATTTATTTTCCTCTTTTTAAGTAATTGTTTACCCTCCTACAAAGAATATTATATTTTCTTGATAGTAGTCCTAAACAAAATCTCATTATCATGTACTAAAAATTATTATGTACAAAAAAATTATTATATACAAAAAAATTCATTGTTTTTATAAAAATATTGTGAAACTCTATTCAATAAAAGGTTGCTTTGATTTTACATCCGCAAACTGAATTTTAGTTTTAATTTAATACTGTTAATTGTGAAATATTAAGCTTCTACAATTCAGAGTGTATTTTGAATAAATTTAATGCTTATGATGAATTTATGATTTTGCGAATATATAAATTTGTAAGAAATTTGGAACAAAAGTAACAGTTACTTGAATGTAGTATGCATTTTTCTGTGCGTATAAATACAATAAGCGTACAATAACAGCCAAAATTGCAGTTCTTAATTGGGTCTATTTATAATAAATCATACAAATGTATATTGATTAGTTAACCTCAAGCTTTAACTAAATATGAGATAAATCTATAATATATACATGATATCAAAGTTAATATAATGAACAATGAGTAACAGGAATTTCAATAATTTTTACCGTATCATCTTTGAAATATTCAGTTGCAAAGTTGTAAGCATATATGTGGAACTTTGACTTTACAACGAATTTCTTGTAATTCTACATATTTGTATATGAGACAAAAGTTTAAAAAACTGTCATAATAATAAAATGAACATTTAAGCATATTTTGATTTATATAATATTTTGATTTTGAAGCCTTTAGTGATTACTTAAATTTATCGTCAGATTGAAGGAAATTTTAAATCTTTCGATGAGAAAGTTTATGAAATCGACGATATATGAATGAAAACATGTCAACATCACATGCATAATAAGTTAGCACCAGATCTGAAATAACACTTTTATATTTATTATTTATTTTAATATAATATTTATACATTTCCAACAAATTAAATGAAATCAATGATTTATCAAATACGAGTACATTTCATGTTTATATAATATATTTTTTAGAACTTATTTTGATATCAAATGAATGTCTTGCAACTTTTGCTTTGTCACTTTTAAAATATTTAGTTACTTTTAAACTAATATATATTATAACATTTACAAATTTCATCTCACTAATATTGTTGCAAAATTATATTTTTCGTCATTTTAAACGATTTCATTAATGCTGCTTGACTGATAGCGCTAAAATCTTTTTAAGTGCCGGAACGTTTCGATCATTGATTATTTTCAGCTGAAAGTACAGTTATTAATTATAAACAATAATTATTGTCCTAATGATTCTTTTTGATTCGAGTTGTTTCTGAGCATGCAATATATTTCCATCGTCGGGAGTCATTTTTATTACTAAACCTTGTTAAATCAAAATTCGTTAATTTGTTATACAATTTTCCATCATAATTCTGCGAATGACAATGTAATGCTATGAGTCTTTTCTTGAGAATTTTGGAAGTGATCTATCAGGTAATTCACCAGATTTACGAGCAAATTAGTCACTTTCTAAAATAATTATTATTTAATTGACTATTAATATAAGCCAATTTAATTGGAGACCGCTTCATTGACAATTGATTTCAACAAACTCAATCGAAGACAGTTCGATTGGCAATTAATTTCAACGAGTTAAAGACCGTCTAATTGATGATTGATACAAGCGAGGGGAATTAAAGGTTGTTCAATGAATAATTGAACTTGCCGAAATTAATTAAAGGCTGTTTAATTGATGATTTGATATAAACATATCTCCAATCGTGTAAATCGAAGATTGTTCGATGATTAATATGACCAATGCCCTGCCTCCTCCTTAACGAGGGTTATTACTAGCTTACTTAACACTACAATTATCGACATCTTCTACGATGCTTCAATAATGAATATTTTTTACAAAACCAATTGTAATTATGAGTAATCGAACGTTCTTTGGTTGAATCGTTTGGATTTGCTTATATCAGTCGTCAATTAAACAGCCTGTATTTAAATTTGCTAATAAGTTCCATTATTAATTAAACGATGAAATTAAATTAAATTATTAATTGAACGGCCTTTAATTCCCTTCGATATTATTAATTATCAATTGAATGGTCTTTTGAATGGTTCTTTAATTGAATTCGTTTTGAAATAAATCGTTAATTAAATATTCTTTAATTGATTTGTTTAAACCAATCGTCAATTAATGGAATTTCAAACATATTTTTTTCAAATCCATTATTAAATTAAGAAAGCTTTTTAATTCATATTTTTACAAATCTGTGATCTCTTCACTAATCCTAGAAGGATATCTATCGAATAGGATTGTCCCCGTGTGTCACTATCAATATATATTTGTAACAGTGTTGGGCATTAATCGATTAAAATTTTGTTTAACTAAAGTAATCGGTAAATTGATAATCAAAATTAAGAATCAGTCGTCATACATAAAATCACGAATAATTTCATTGATTACTGAAGTTAATCAAACTTTAACGTGATTGTGATTATATATTGATTAATAATTGATTTCATCAATCGTTTAAAATATTCGTGATTACATATATAATGATTGATTAATTTTGACTATTTGTTTGCCGATTATTTTAGTCAAAAAGTATTTTAATCAATTAATGTCTAATACCAATTTGTATGATTTATTATAAATTATAAGCGAGAACTGATTTTGATAGTCCATTTTTAATGGATAATCATATATTATATATATATATATATATATATATATATATATATATATATATATATAATTTAATATAATTTATAAAATTATAATTTTATTTGATATAATTTTTATAATTATTTGTTACGTAATTCTCAAATAATTTTGATTTTAATCAGAATCTTAAAGCAATAATTAATGCATTTTATAAGTTTTTATATAATATATTATGTGCTAAATAATTTCACTAAAACTTTCTTAGAGATTATGCGACTTTCCTCAGTTGTGTGAGACATCATTCTTCTTTAAAATATTATTTTATATAAATTATTTTATTACGTGTGATTAAAAAAACTGTGTAAAATTAACATTTGTGTTATTTATTAGCGAATGCCATTATCATCACTTATTTACGAATGACGTGGCATTCAATGTGTTAATGCATAGAATTTTACAAATGTAATATAAAAATTAATGAATTTGAGCATTGCTGAAACACAAAATCGGGGAGAAACGATAATGTTGAGAATTGAATAGAAACGGACAACTTTCGAAAAGATTTTCGCATATATTACAAGATACATAGTAATTTCCATGCTTTTGCGCCGAACTCGTCTCCCTTCACTGCCGAATACAGGAAGAAGATGACGTTACAGTTGACTCGCCCATGCTCTTCGTGAAGTTTCATCGTAACAGTTAATCAAGCGCGTTACGCGATTACCCAAGAGCTGGAAACCGTCTTTGGAAAAGTTACGTTACATAATGCAAATTGCGGAGAAGTGGCGCAATCGCAGTTGCACCGCCACGATGACGACGCTGACGAGGACGATGCGCGGATTATTTTTTCCCCGCGCCGTTATTACACCGTCCCGCGCGCGTTTCCTCCGTTAATTGGTATTTTACTTTCGAGGTAGCTTAGTCGGCATAGCAGGCAGCTCGCTCCACTAATTAATGCTGATCTTATTTCGCCTATTATTAGATATCGCTTCTGCTTCGCGGCGCCCACCTCCTTCCATCGTCTATTTGTCTACTGTTACGGCCTCCTCGCGAACCCAATTAGCGGCTTGTCCGTGTTTTCATCGACTCGGTGACGCGCCCATTGTAATCGACGGCGGTTTTATATCGCTTGTTTACGAACGCCACTAAAAATCGATGCAAGAATGCAACTCATGCATAAAGAGTTAATAGTTGAGGGCCAGTGATGGAAATGCCATGAGGAAGGGAAAGGAGAAGAGAATTCCCAATGGAATGTATAATGCAAATTAAAATCTTCTGCAACGAAAGACTTTTTATAAAAAAGTCGCGCGTATCGAATTCCAAGATGTTTATCCCAATTACTTCATCATAATCTAGTTACATGTATTTATAGTCGTTTTCATTTAAGCAACCGAATATCCAAATTGAAATTTCGTTTATGCATTAACCTCTTCAAATTGCCTCAAACTTAATGAACCAATGAAGAAGCCCGAGGTATAACATTGTACGTTTCATTTTCTTTCATTATTCATTTCAGTAATGAGTAATGCATTAATTATATAATTTACACGACTGTGTAGATAATGTCGTATTTAAACAAATATTGAATCATCCAATAAAGATTAATAGGTAAATGAAAGAATAAATCAACAAACTCTCCTTTTATAATCTATTATTTTTTTAGCAGTAGAAATTTTGATAACATCTTCAGAAGAAGCGGAAAAGAAGGTTTTGTTGTCGCTACATCCATCGTTCTGTAGTTCGTCTCATAGTTAATTCTTGGCCAAACATTCAAAGATACTACAGGAAAGTAGAAATCGATCGGAAATGCAACATTAACTAATTGTCGTTAAGCAATTATCGAATGATATGAGCGACACTTTCTATACATATCGCGCATGCAATCGTCCTGATAATTTGATAATTCGATAAACGAGCCAACTGAAAGATCCGGAATATTTCAAGAGGTGTGATTGTTGTGATTTCTCGGCCGTCGTATGTACGCGCCACTAACCTATCGACAACAGTTGACGATTGAGGTGGGGGAGGGGGAGGGGTGACTTTGAAAGCACCGATTGTTTTGGTACGTGTCGCACTTCTCCGTGACCGAGTCATTTCGTCTCAGGGAAGTAACTCGTTACTTGTAACGAAGTTACAGTTACAGTTACTTTTTTTCGGTAACTGTAACTTAACTTAGTTACTTTTTTTCCCACCTGTAACTTAACTTAATTACTTATTTTTAGTAACTTGTAACTTTTTTAACAGTTACTTTAATAGTTACTTGGAAAACGTAAAATAAAATTAAAATTACATAATAATATTATATATTAAATATAATAAATTATATAATAATCGTATATTAATTTAATAAATTTATCAACGTATTTATGGAGCATGTGATTAAATTCTTTTTCCTTTACAAGACTATTATTAAATTTTTATTATGTTAAGTACAGATTTGAAATTTGTTAAGTGGATAGACTAATTAATGTGATAGATATTATTTAGAAAATTCAATTCTTACATTTTAATAAAGCTTAAAATGTAAGATTTATGTATTTGCAATAATAATTTATCATCATTTCAAGAAAATAACTTAAAAGTAACGACTCGTTACTCTTTGAATATCTGTAACTGTAACGAGTTACTTTTTCATAGCCAGTAACTTCTAACTAGTTACTTATAAAAAGTAACTTTCCCAATCCTGTTTCGTCTGTTCTTCTCATCTGCACTGCTGAACTGATGCAGTAAGTTAGAATGTGAAAAAATATACTCGTCTCATTTTTAATTATTGCGCCAGTTCGACAGTGCAGCTAAAAAGAACAGATCAATTACGTCCCGAGTTGACGAGCGACACACGTACGTGGAATATGTGTGTCGGGGGGGTGCTTTGTAAACAACTTCCGCCGGGTAATCGAAATATCTCGTCGGCTACTGAAATATTTAATCCGACTCTCGTTGGCATTGCATTAGCTAAGGGGCCAGTTACGTTACGCGGAAAATTTTTTATTACTTCCTCTTTTTATTACTTTCCCTTCGTGACATTTCGTCACAAAATTTGAGCTCCCTTTCAATATTACGAAATTGACCTCTTCCCTCCCTCTCACATAGAAAAATAGTTTATACAGGTTGCGGCAAAAGTATCGGACCAGTAAAATATCTCGAAAAATATAAGTTTTACAGAAAATTGTTGTAGATAAAAATTATAGGGCTTAGGAAGATAAAAATTATTTATTTTTTTTTCACAGAGCTTTGAGAATTTTTTCAGAATTTTTTAATTAACTTTTTAATACTGCATTTTCTTGCATTTTCTTAAAATATTAAAAAGTTTTTAAAAAATTTTGAAAAAATTCTCAGAGCTCTATGAGAAGAAAATGGATAATTTATATCTTGCTATTTTTCGGCAAAGTTGATAGAATTCGAGTAAAAAATTATTGAAACCAATAATTTTGTAGATATTTCCGTAAATATCTTAGAAAATGGGGGTCGTATACAAAATTTTTTCAAATAAAAGTTGTTTGTTTCGTAGAATAAAACGTAGAATAAAACTCCGTAATAAAAATATATGTTTCTATTTAAAAAAGCAAAGTTAACCTCGACCTGACCTTGGCAGTGCCAGCCAAGATCAAACTATTAAAATCAGTAAATAGGTCTTCCTAAGCCCTATAACTTTTATCCAAAACAATTTTCTGTAAAACTTATATTTTTCGAGATATTTTACCGGTCCGATACTTTTGCCGCACCCTGTATATACACATATTTTATGAGGAATATACAGGGTGTCCCAGACTCACCTCAGCATATTTTGTGAGAACGTAGAACGGGTTGAGGTGAACATAAAAATCTGATACCGTTTTGCGATATTCGCAATAAATTTCAAAATATTAATTAAAAACGATTGGTGAATGCTCACGCGTGATATGGTAGATGAGCTGCAGTGGCGCCGTCTGCCGTTGTATATTTATACATTAAGTCAAACTGAACAAAAAAGTCCTTTACCATTTTGCAAATAACCACATAGATTTTTAGATATTAATTAAAGAAAATTTGTGCATTATGGTATACAATCGTATATGTAACAATTTTCTTTAATATTTAATAAAAAATTTTTGAAAAAATTTTCATTTGCAAAATAGTAGAGGACAGTTTTGTTCAGTTTATCTTAATAAGTATACAACGGCAGACGGCGCCACTGCTTATCTACTATATCGCGCGTGATCATTTACTAATCTTCTTTAATTAATATCTCGACTATTATTGTGAATATCGCAAAACGGTATGGGACTTTTATTTCTAAAAAATATGTGGAGGAGAATCTGGGACACCCTGTATATATAATAATGATTAGACCGCATTACTATCTTTTTCTAAAATGCACATAATTTTTAGGCATATCTCAAACTAACTTTATTTTATAATTTTAATTAGTATAAAAGATGTGTTAGGAAAATATTTTAAAATTTATATTCTGATTATTGACGTAAAATTAAATTATTTCTTCCAATTCAATATTTTTAGATATAAAAGTTTAGAGAGATACAGAATGCGACGTTCCATGGCCTTTACTCCCTCCTTTCCTGCCATTACAGATTGTCATGCAAGATAATTGACTCCTCCCACACCCCTCGTGGTATGGCGTAATTGTTGAATGGCTCCTAATATGCGTTTCTCTCCGATCGAATCGTATCTATGCGAATGCCAATGCCAGTGAGCGTCCTGAGCGACGAAGCAATCAAGAGCAGAATGTTGAATCGGGAAGCCAAGACGCAGGGAGCGGCATGTGAGTAGCGATATATACGTCCAGATATATCGAATTATTTATTACACGGAATGTTTTCAATTTTAACGGACGCAAATCAGCGAGGATAAGGAAATTACCCGTGTTGAAATTTAGTATCTACTCTAAAACCGGTATTTGTAGTCCACGTCATTGTTTGATAAATAATTATAACTTCATGAATCTCTGATGAATCATTAACTTGTGATATTTATTACATGCAACAAAAGATATCGATCCAAACAGCGGAATAACGTTTCATAAATACTAATTTGTCATTAAATATGTAATCAATCAAAACTCGTAAGTAATTTACATCTGCGAATATTAACCTAATTCTCACAAGTGCTGAAATTTGTTTCTCTAATAATGCTCCTTGGAATGCGACATGCTAGAATCTGCAAATACCTTGTTCTCATTTTCGTTTAATCTTGTTATTTTACCGCGAGTCCAAATTAATAATAATAATAAATAAATATAATAATAATAAATCCTTCTTGGAGTAAATATACTAATTTTGGCCTTCCTTCTCGCTCCTTTTAAATATCCAAATAAAGATTTTCAACACTAATAAAGAGGAATAATAAAGCGACTATGATAACAGAAAGTTATTTACTTATTATTATATATTTATTCATATTAATTATCTGATATTTTCTTAACAAGCATTGTATCTAAAGTTGAATAAATTACATAATAAATATAATCTTTATTGAAATTAAGAACAAAGATTATATGCAGATTGGATGTTAAGATAAACAGATTAAGTTAAAAACTATTGGACTGTGCGATGAGTAATTTCGAGCTTTTCAGGTAAAATGAAACGATTATATTTTTATGCGGCTATAATTTCATGAAACAATGTGTGCGTTGTTACCTGTGATTTTTCATACACGTTGCTTCATAAAATTATAACGACATGAAAGTATAATCGTATCGTTTCATTTTATCTCGGAAATCCAAATTATTTATTACGCAATTTAATATTAAATAATGCTTGCATCAGTGAAGAAGCGAGAATTTAATTTTTCCTACAGAAAAATATCTCACTGCCAAGAAGAACGATTGCTCAGTTTATTTTCCTTCTTAAATAATGGTTATCTCTTCAACAAAGAATCTTTTCTTGACAATGTTAACAGTCTATTGCTATTCGTCTTGAATGTTTTAAAATATATTTCTTAAAATATACTTAACAAGTTCTTAAAATATATTCATCACAAATTCCAGAAAGAGTCATTACCATATATTTAAAAAAATAATTTATTCTCTTTGCAAAAATATGATAAGAAATAAGAATAAACTATAAATAAACTAAAAATAAACTATAAATAAAATTAACTAAGAATTAGAGATGTGCTGATATTTTTCGTATAAAAATACATATGGCCCATACATGCAACTTAGTTAATTTTACAGTTTATATTTTGATAGTTCATTTGCTATATTTAATATTATATAACTGTCTTTTTAAACTTTTATCTCTAAATTCCACTTAATCGAAGAAAAATTTGGTTCGACTTTATGTAATGAGCAAACTGAATTTTTGTTTTAATTTAATATTCTTCATTAGAATACTATACTTACTAGGATTCAGAATGTATTTTGGGTAAATTTGATACTTGCGGTGAACCCATGATAGATTCTTGAGTATATAAACTTATAAAATACTTGAAACAAGTAACATTCACTAGAATGCAGGATGCATTTTTCTGTGCGTTCAGTTATGCACGGAATTAATGTAGAACTAAAGTTTCGAATCGGTGGCCTATAATTCGCCATTAAGCAAAGAAGACGTTCCTGCGGAACGAGCAATTAATTAATCCAGTATTTTGATACATCGTGCTGCAAGTTGAGGCCAGATTTAGTCTAGGGTTAGACCCGCGCCTTGTGAGAATACACCGCAGTTCTCTACCACGAGTGTGCTCGCGCGGCAGAATATATCGTTTATGCGATAACTAGCGCCGTCCGTTTCTACGTACGCTTGCCATCATATTTCGCGGCAATGAGCGGCGCGAAACTTTTATCTCGGTGTCGGTGATGCATCGTTCTGGGCGTTGCGACGCTCGCGTCTCGTTTAGAGGTGAACCCTAGCTTAGGTCCAAAGGTGAATCGTAGCTTTCAGCCGTGGATCTCTTTTCTTACTCCCTCGCTCCTCTCCTCCTACTCTCGCAAGCTTCTCTTTTTCATGTGATATGTTCTAGTTTCGTCTTTCCGCACAGCGCCGTCGCGACTCTCTATTCGCTATATAATTCAACGGTGTATCTAAAGTAGAATTTTATTCCGATTCGTATTCACCGACAAATATTTCAAACGATGCAAAATAAATATGACAGTGTTGCATTAGTTATGGGTATAATATGACAGATTATACGATGAAAAGTTGTATATACACGGACAAAATTTTATGGTAAAAAATACTACGGAATATTCTTTAGGCATGCTGTCTTAAGAATGTATTGCCCATATAATTTCTACTAAAGGTAACTAAAAATAAGAAATATGGTAATATTTCCATTTCTCGTATAAAAATGCATGTGACTTAGTTAATTTTATAGTTTATATTTTGATAGTTTATTCGCTATATTTAATATTATAACTGACTTTTTAAACTTTTGTCTCTAAACTCAACAATGAAACTTAGCATACATTATTTTGAATATTTAAAGTATATGTATACAAAAATTGAGTGTTTTATTATTATTTTTTGGTCATCTCTTTTTCTTCACTACAGACAGCAATATCATATCATATTTTCATAACAGTACAATTCAAAATACACAAGTAATAGGATTAATGACATCTCTAATGTTAATAATACGTCATTAATACGGTATTTGACGTATTAATGACATTAGAGATGTCATCAAGGGGATGCTGAAGTTGAAAACTTTACCGACAGAATACTGACATTTTTCTGCAAAGTTTACGTCGTGTCGATTGTATAGAATTACAAATGTTTTTACGTTTTAAAAGTATGTGCAAAACTAAATAGCAGCATTGTTCTTATTTATTTGAAAAGTTGTACATACGTCTATGTGACAAAAACGAAGAAAAAAAATCTTATGTAAAATCTCAAGCTGCCAGTTAGCGTAATATTTGCCTAATCCAAAGTTCTGCAGCTTGTACATACCGAAAGTATGGGTGCTCCAAACAGACAAATTTTTAAGAACATTGCTGTACCTTTGCATCTGTATTCAGGAGCTTAAGAATATCGGAAAAGTTTGGAGAAAGATTTCTACACATGCGTGGTTAGATTTTTCGCTGAATATGATAAAACCAAGCAACATATATTTACGTAAGTTCTGTATGTACAAGAAATATGAAAAAGATAGTATGATTGTGTGAGTGATGATGGTCTCTGCGTTATCGATATTCGAGTTTGTCATCGACTTTATCATCCCCTTAATATATCATTAAAATGTCATTTGACACAATCATGTTTGCTGGGCTTACACTTCAAAGTGAAATAACTTTTGATCTAGACCCTGAATCGATGTCAATAATTATTTGTGATCATCTTTGTGGATGCAATATAGATCAACCTCTAATTTTTCGAAAAAGTTTTTCATTATTTTTTAAATATAGGCAACATATTCTTAATTTATTATTCTTCCATTTTATGTATGTTATTTATAGTTTAGGAACCGAAGATTTTTGTTAAGTAATAAATAATTTTTAACAAACAGAAAGTTTATTGTTAACAAATTTACTATATATGATTCTTAGCAAGATAAACTTTACTGACGAGAAACACTAGGCAAAAATTCAAAAAATTCTGAAACTTTGTGTGCAAGTAGAGTAGTTTATCCGTAACATAAAACTGTTTTTTATTCGTGCAGAATTATAGTTTTAGGAGGTGAAATACCTCTTTGAAAAAAATCGGTTTTTTTCTTTTGAAGCGAATATTGTCGAAACTATAAAAGATAGAAAAAATGTTCCAAAGTGAAAATTGAATAATTTCAAGAGTATTTTAGAACTATAATAAAAAAATTTTTTTAAATTGTTTATTTATTGTACACAATTAATAAACAATTGTTTATTTATTGTTTATTTTTAAAGAAAAAAACCGATTTTTTTAAAGGGGTGTTTTACCTCCTAAAACTGTAATTCTGCACGAACAAAAAATAGTTTTGTTCGGATGAACTACTCTACTTGCACACAAATTTTCAGAATTTTTTGAATTTTTGAGTTGCCTTGTATTCCTTGTGAGCTGTGTATATTCCAGAATTATTTCTGTACGCCAGAAAACATGGTGTAATTGAAAAGAATCATATTCTCTTCACATATGTATCACATAATATATATATATATATTTTTTTTTCAAATTTATTATCTTGCATAAGTGTAGAGTTACAAATGTATGTGTGTGACACTTCGTTTCATTATTTACTCGCTGCTGCACTGTGATAGGATTTATTATTTTATCTCGTTCATCTCCTTCAGCCGCGCTACACGTACAATATCCACTCGGAGTGTTTGCACGAGGAATTTGGGTTTTCGAGTATATTCCTGTCTTCAACGGCTTGTTTTGCGATGCACCCTTCCACCCCTCTACGGCGCGCGACGTCTCTGCGGTCGTGTACTTCCGAATGCGCAATCGTGTTCGGCATCGTCGCCGAGTGTGGCGCGAAGGCGCGTGTATACGGGGGTGTTTGTGTATTTAGGGTGCGCGGGAGCGCACTGTGTAAGAGAGAAGGGGTCGACGAGGAACTTCCGTTCCGTCTTATCTTCTTCTGGCTCCTCAGCGAGGGTGGACGTCTTCTCGCCTCGCCCGCCTCCTAGCCGCCATCCGACATTCGAGAGTTTCCGCGAATAAATGTGTATCTGTTTTGTCGCTACTCGTCGTGGCCGTCGTCTAACAGAAGGGAACTTGTTCCTCGGTTTCTCGCCGTCTGTCTGTCTGTCTGTCTGTCTGCGAATTTCCGTCCGTTTTTCTTCATCGCGAGACTGCTTCTCGCCTCTCCCTCGATTACTCGATTGTCACGCGTACGTGCGGGGCGCCACTTAATGCACGAAGTACAGCGAGCACGTGTATTTTGTACGCGCTGTATTTATACCGCTGAACTCGGTACTGCGAAGCGACGAAGGAACTCCTGTATTTAGCACGTGTCCGAGCCCGCGCTTTCGCCGAGTTCTTTTCGTGCCCTGATTAGAGTTCCTCTAATCAGAGTTAGGACAAAGCATGATGATTAGTCTGCATCCTGTCCGCCATTTTTAGGGATGATGTGAGTGGGAGTGAGACTCTAGTTAGAGAGAAATTTTAAGAGAGACTGAATTGATGAAGCACGCTGTAGCTTCTCTCTCATTCACACACACTCACTTTCTCCCTACAAATGTAGGGCGGATGTCCTAACTCTGACTTGAAGAACTCTATGTGTCCCGCTCAGCGCGGGAGACTCCATGAAAAAACAGTGGTATAGAAGCAGTGGTTGATTAAATTATCCCTTCGCCTCCGGGAGACGCGCTTTAAATGACCACCTTGCTCCTCAACGCACAGCTGCACGCGCTTGATTGCTGGGGACGCGCGCGAGCGCGAATTCCAGACATTCCCCGAATTCGCCCGCGACCTTTCCCAGATAGACAGATGTACGTAAATTTGGTAGCAGCTTTACTCGAATGATATGCAACAGTCGTATCTCACATTAGTGCTTCACATGGCACTTGTGTGAACAGAATAATATAGTTTCTTTTCATGAAAATTCTTTTCAATTTTGTTAATAGTGTATACTAAAACTTTAGTTAAAATATTTATAAAATAGTTTATTTTCAACTCTCTATATAAGTACTTCAACTATAAATATATAATATTTCATATTATTTTTTTATGTATAAATATATAAATATGTATTTATATAATAATTTGTTCAACTATATACATTGATTTTTCGTATAGTTGCCATCTATATAATTGCTGTTATCATGTGTTTCAGAAATAAACTGTCAGTAAGGTCTATCTTGCTAAAGAACATAATAAATTTTGTTAAAAACATTTTTAATATATCATATTTTAGTTCTTAAAATATAAATAGCACGTAGAAAATGGAAGGATACTTGCAGAATATCGATCTATTCTTTGATTACAAAATATAGTAATTTTTACTACAAAATTCCTTCTGTATGTGTGTAACGTAAAAATTATAGCAAAATCTCGGAACATACAAAATTATAACCGAAATTATACATTTGTTTCAAAATTTTACGCACAATCGACTTTTTACCAAAATTATAGTAATTATTGAAAGTTTTTAATATCGTATATTCGGTAGATCGACGAATTTACTGTTTCTATATATAGTAACTTACATTATAATTCCAATATAATTCAACTTTACGAAAACACATTGTAAAAAAAGTATAATTTTAACGTACACTGAGAGAAAAAATAGTTGGAATAACTATAATCTCACTATATTTTATAGTTCGTTTTGGCCTCAAATATATATTTATAGTTTACCTAAACATAAAGATATAGCAGAATTAAAACAGATTTATAGTCACCATCTTATTACTCTATGTATAGTATCGTATCTATAGTAAAACACGCTTTGGGAATATATTTACATGTACCTACATTTTCTAAATATTCCAATTGTATTGACTATATAAAATAGTTAATTTCTCTTACCATTCAATATTTGCAACCTTACTATATTTTTTATTTCAAATGATTATAATTCTTGGTAAAAATTTTATATGGGTCAGTTATACTATGCTTATATTATAAATATTACAAATATCCTGAAATTTATTATAAAAATAATATTCTTAACTGTAATCTTACTATGCCATTATAGTTCCAAGTATCACACATTTTTCCCTTAATGTAACTTACATTACAATATTTTCTTCGTGTGCAATTCGCAAAAACAGCTGGACTTCGCTTTATTATCATTCTTTCTCCTCCCTTCCGAACTTTCTCTCCATTTTCCCATATGAAATTATTTCTCGCATCAAACTATGTCACTTCTCTACACATGCTTCTCTCATATACTAATCATTTCTTATGATCCAAGTTATGCATTGAGAGAAAAATGTATGATATTTGGAATTATAATGGCATAGTAAAAAGATTATAGTTAGGAATATCATTTTTATAGTAAATTTCACCATAATATTTGTAATATTTACAATATAAGCATAGTATAATTGACCCATGTGAAACTTTTACCAAGAATTATAATTATTTGAAATAAAAAATATAGTAAGGTAGCAAATATTGAATGGTAAGAAAAATTAACTATTTTATATAGTCAATACAATTGGAATATTTATGTAACTATATTCCCAAAGTGTGCTTTACTATACACATAGAGTAATAAAATGATGACTATAAATCTGTGTTTATTCTGCTATATCTTTATATTTAAATGAACAATAAATATATGTTTGAGGTCAAAACGAACTATAAAATATAGTGAGATTATAGTTATTCCAATTATTTTTTTCTCTCAGTGTGATTCGTATGCTTTTCAGTGCTTCTCGATTTAACAATGAGAAGTCGGCATTGCCGAGCAGTACTAAGTGGCGAATTATTTCTACGTCGGCATTACCCGTGGGATACTTACCCGTAGAGGCGCTCCTGATAAACTTTATTCCACATATCTGTCGCACGCACGAACGATTTAGCGTTCTCGCGCTCGCGCGAAGAATTACGGACACGCATGCCTCGGCGTGTGAGAGAGAGAGAGACAGGGAGAAAGAGCGAGAGAGCGAGCAGAGGGACGAAACGGAAGGACTCTCCTCCTCCTCCTCCTTCGGCGAAACGGCTAGGGGAACCGGTAATCTTTCGTGCGGAACCGGCCTTTATTTCTAGCTGTCGCATATTTTCCCCGCGACCGTTGGAGCGAGGGGGCGTCTGAGACGAGGGCCCTCTGTGCCTCCGCTTCGAGAATCGATAATCTCGATCCTCTTCGTTCTATGGCGTGACTCCCTTTCTTCTCCCCCTCCTCCCTCCTCCCTTGCCGCCGGGTTCCCGATGTCGCGAGAATGCACGGTTATCTAAATAACCGTGAGGCTTTATCGACCGATACGTTTTTCCTCTTTCTTAGTCGTCTCTCTCCCTCCCTCTATCCCTTCTCTCTCTCTCTCTCTCTCTCTCTCTCTCTCTCTCTCTCTCTCTCTCCACCCCTCAAGACGACGAGATGTACTTCACACCGCCGGTGTGGAATGCCTTTTGCATTCCCACGCGCACTGTCGGGCTCCCAGCAGATCGCGTTAAGCCGTGTCGATTTTTACAAGCATTACGCGTATTAGCCTGTCGATCTCGCGCGCAGGTTGTCCGCTCGAATTTACGGAGTCGAACATTAACCGACCGGCGAACGATGCACTCGGGCGCAACAGTGTGTTTAACGCTAAACGCGATCGCCTTGGAATTTGGCGGGTTCGATATGGCGGTGAGATCAAGTTTCGCGTTAAACTTCAATAAAGCTTAGTTGTATGTGAGGTTAGAGGTAATAACATTTTGATGGCCGCTGTCGTGTGTGCGTGACTTGATTTTGCGAGAATTTATCGCCTTATGAAGAAATATTTCACCATGTATGTATACCTGAGGGAAAAATTACCTTAAAATCGACAAATATTTCTTTGATGGGTGCCATTAACATATTTATTTAAATCTAAATTCTTTTTATTTAAACTAAATATTGTTTACTTAAATCAGGTAAACAATACTTGATTTAAATAAAGAGAATTCAGATTTAAGTAAATATGTTAATGGCACACATCAAAGAAATATTTTAAGGTAATTTTTCCCTCAATGTATATGAAACAAATCAATTTTTTTCAAACTTCAAAAATGCATTTGACAAATATTTTATTTTGTCGTTTGTTGTTTATATATAGTTTGAAAGATAAATTGTCAGCGCCCTCAAAGCAATGTATGTAAGCAATCAGAGAGAAAAAAGCCAATAATGCAAGTGCAAAATGCAAATTCGAAACTAGTTGGCTTATTATAACTATCAAAGTGACATTGCTTTTATATCCTACGCGTCGGTTCTTATTAGTCTTTTTATTTGTATTTCTCATTAAATATTTAATCAATAATAATAGGGCCTATAATTGTGTAATATTATAAGGGATAAATAAAGGTATATGTAAGGAACATTGTAACTTTTTCCATATATTTTTTTTCAATTCTGCTATGTTTTATAATAATGCAGGATCAGATTTGATAGCATTTATCTTGCTGAAGAACATAATAAATTTTGCTAAAAAATATAAATTTTTTATTAGTAGACATCAAGTTAAAAACTAAAATATAAACAGCACGTATAAAATAGGAGGATATTAAATTAAAGTGGAATATAAACAAATATTTCGCTGTTATAAAATTTTCTACTAATTTTTATTATAAAATTCTTCTTATAATTTATGAGTTTATGTACAAAGGGAGTTTATGTACGTGTTTGTCTCTTTCTTTACACATTGTGTGTGTGTGTGTGTGTGTGTGTGTATAAAAAGCAAAAGGAATGCGTGTTTGTCTCTCTTAATATATATTATGTGTAAAGAGAGAGACAAACACTCATCCTCTTTGTATATAAACTCATAAATCAGGGGAAGAATTTTATAATAAAAATTAGTATAAATTTTATAACAACGAAATATTTTATATATATAAAGACTACATATATTTTCATTTTATATGTACTATTTATATTCTAGAAATTAAAATATGTGCTATTAAAAAATTTGGTAGCAAAATTTACTTTGTTTCTTAGGAAGATAGATCTTATTAACAGTCTGTCATTACTACACGTCTATATACACTATTATAAACATAGTAAATTCCAGAATTTATATGAAAAAAAGTGACTATATAATATTGTGTAAGCGCGCTGTTGAAATTCGCCGGCAGTGAACGTGAATTTTTCCACGTTAGGTGCGAGCAAACGTGTTCAAAGTGTTAATATTTATCGAATCAAAACGGTCTTTCTTGTTTCCATCATGTTGAGACATAATATTATACGATATGATATGTCAACTTGTCAAAATGAGGGATTACTCGAATAACATTGATCAACAGGTAATTTATCATGTGGAATTTTTGATGTGTTTCTATGTGTACTTTTATGCGTATAAGCCGAAAGTGAAACCTCCATTACCCATAATTTCTTTTTTTTATAAAATGTCACTGACTTCTACATTTTAAATTGAATAAACCATGTGTGTATACATAAAGCAAATCAATTTTCTTGAAACTTAAAAAACACATCTCTCATAAACCCTGGGTGGTAGAAGAAATCTATTCGCAATGTTTTATTTTAATATAAAAAATCACATAATTTGATAGATGTGATAAAAATAAAGTTTGTTTTATAGACCAACAGTTTTATAATCAACAGTCCAGGCGTGATGTATTTAGGCATAATTGCGAATGACAAGATTAGAAACGTTAAGTCTAGTAAATGTTAAAGTTTTATTGCTTAGTATATTAAGGAACTAGCACGTGAATAATATGTTATCAGGGCATATTTAATATTAGCTGATTCTGACAATGAATTCCATTTTTCTGTTTAACTGTTTAAGATTTTTGCGCAAAAAATTCAACAATTTTCAACCTACTCTTTATCGTTTTATGAATGCTAAACGCATTTTGGACACGCTTTTTTTTTTTAAATACAGAAAAGGGAAATAGATGGAATATGGGAAACTAGATAAAATTGGCTCAAAGATCGAGTTGGTCATGCATTTTGTTTATATATATTTATTGCAAAAAACTAATAGAAAGGGAATTGCAAAGTGTTTCTTTTGGAATATAGAAAAAGAGAGAGTATCTATGTTCTCTAAAAAGATCATTTTACTGTTCTTTTATCACTGCTTTTTTCGTAATAAAAAACATAAACAAAACGGATAGCATATTATAAATCCAAGTGTGTTATTTTTAAATACATAAATGTGTAATTTGGTTGAAGCCCCTTTTACACATTTTTTCACTGTTTTAAATCTCATTATTTGATACGTTTAAAACACATAAATTATAATGTAATACGTTTAAACGTGTTAAATGGCGTGACTCAAAATAGTAAGAAACGTGTAAAAGATTTGACCAAAATAGCTTGAGTTTGCACACTGCAAATCCTAACGTGTCAATTTAACTCATCTGTGTAATTTCTAGAAACTTTATTCTAGAAATTTTATTGTCTTATGTCCTGATTTTAGACATTGTGTTGTATGGGTTTATTTTATATGGATCTTACGCGTAAAAATGAGAATATCTTGGAGACAAATAACAAAATAAAGCACTTCGTTATTAAACGCTTGCGATATATTATAAAGACATTTATTCTTTACTTTTACATATTTGAATAACTTAACGTGTTAAATGACTTTTATATGGTTAGGAAATTATAAATCATGAAGGATTTTTACGAAAGTAAACTGCACAAAGAAAGGGTGCAAATACTAATCTGCAAATGCATTTTATTTACTTTTTAGTAAGTAAAGATTTTAATGGAAATCATGAAACATGTCAAATAAAGTAATGTGTTAAATAAGAAATGTTATATCAAGTGAAAATCATAAAATTAAAAACGGATGTTAATCACATACGGAGAAAAATAGTTTTGCTCTTTTAGCAAAATCGTCGTTGCTACAGCAAATTTGTAGTGACATCAAAAAAATTTAATTAACGTAATTAATTTTACAAATTATTCGTTATCAGAACAGAAGTAGTTTCGTTGCCAGAATAGAAAAAATTTGTTGAGTGTTTTTATCCTAAGAATCATGGTTCTTATACACTGAAAGAAAAATTATATTAAAATCAATAAATCTTTCTTGGGGGTGCCATTAACATATTTACTTAAATCTACATTCTCTTTATTTAAATAAAATATTGTTTACCTGATTTAAATAAACAATATTTGGTTTAAATAAAGAGAATGTAGATTTAAGGAAATATGTGAATGGCACCTATTAAAGAAATATTTATTAATTTTAATATAATTTTTCTCTCAGTGTAGCAAAATAATTTGTAGATTTAGCAAATTATATCCAGCAAATAGTGATTAGTACTCTTAGCAAAACTTTTTGCTGTCCATATAATAACGAAAAAATGTTGCTAGATCAGTAGAAAATTTTCTGGGCCAGTAAATAATTTTTCTCGACAGCTACTGTCAAGTGTTATTTTGGCTGAATTATTGTTTTATTTTTCTTATCGTTTTGAATCACGCTATTTTACATGTTTAAACATATCAAATTATAATTTACACGTCGTGTAAATAATGTAAACGTGTCAAATGATGACTTGAAACAGTGAAGAACGTGTGAAAGGAGCTTCAGCCAAATGATGTGCTTAAAGATAACGCACTTGAATTCGCAGTGTGCAGGAAATGGCGCGCGCGCGACCGGTATAGCGAGACCTCGATCTTGCGGAGATTTCGGCTCGGTCTTATACTCGCTTATCTGCAATCTACGAGCTAAACGAGATCCTGCGACGTGATCCTTTAATGATCGCGTTTCGCCCTGTCAGCTGACGTAAAACTGCAAAGTTCAACGAGCCGATACGACGACAACGACGACAACGCAGCCGCTTGATAGACACCGCGACCTGGAAAGCCGGTAGATAGCCGAGCGCAATAACCGGAAGCTGGTCGACCTTGAGATAAGGGCGCCGGATATTACGGAGATGTCGAAGCCTCGGTACTACCCTCCCTCCTCTCCCTCTATTTCTTCCTCTTCTTCTCCCTCTCAGCAACCCTTCCTCTTCGCGTACGACGGGATCTACAGCGAAGTACCCTTGCACTTTGCCGCCGTTGCCTATCTCTGCCTTAACAGCAAACATCTACCCTTAGCGATTCCGCCCCTTCGCCCACCCTTTTCCGTGCCTAACTACTCGTCGGCTAAACTAACGTCGTTACCCTGAAATGATATTAGAAGCGAGCGACGCGTCGCGCTCGACCCCCGCAAGCTACGGACATACAAATATTACGCACGGAAAAAAAGGTTTGGTTGAATTAACCAAATATCTGGATCGTTCATATTCGACCAGATATTTGGTTAATTGAACCAAACCTTTTATTCCGTGCGGGATTATTTAGAACGCCGCGAGAACGTTGCGATGTCGACGGCGACGACAACCACGATGGTGCACGGAAAAAAGAGATGTGGTACGATGAGATACTTAAAAATGGCTGTCGGTTTCTTAGCTACTCGTGCTGTGATTTCAATTCGAACTAATAACTTTTAACCTCGCAGTGAGTTTTATTCGTAACTGCTACATTTTATCTGTAACAATCAACTCTTAGCAATGACGGCGAAAGGGTTAGCTTTCTAGCTTAAGTCAATTCAGCTCACGAGATTTAGCTGACAGTTATTCTGCCTCGACATTATTTATGATCACTTTCGCGCATCCGCATAAATTCTTCATGCATCCGAGTCTCTCTCATTGTCGCGGCGCGGAATTAGCATCCCACCTGTTTGCGACTCGCGGAATTTCTCGGTCGGATCGCGCGGGCGACGTAAATCACGTTTCCCTCAACGACTCACCGCGCGGTTTCGCGTCCTCCTCATTGAAGGTCTCGGCGGTTTTGCGGCGGCGTCGCGTTTCACGAGCCAGATTCCCGCGAACATCACCACACGGAAAAAACAATATGGTTGATCCATACAGAAATCTGGTTGTGCCAACCAGATTCAATAGTAAAATACGGAACAACTATTTATGTGGTTGCTGTGACCAAAGAGCAATGGCTGAGTTACTTATGTTGCAGCAGTGATAATATATGATTAATACAAACGCGGCTCATTATGCGGCAACCACAAATGTATATTTATATACTCAGAACCAGTTTTCACATGTATACATCTCTAGCTGTGCGGGTAGTGAATTGCTTTTGTTTTCTAACATCGCTGCTTTGCAATATAGTATTGATTAATGCAACTATATCGATATTTAGCTTGTCTATGCAAAATGATCCTCTTACTAATTTTTGGTTGCCACAACCAGATCACGCGCAACTTCATTGATGTGATTGATACACCAAAGTAAGTCAAATCAACCATACATATAACTATCATACAAAGATATGTAGAATGATACAGCTATTTGTTTACAACTAAATATTTTTGTTAGGTGCACCACATCTCTTTTTTCCGTATAGCTCTGCGTGTAGTAAATTGCTTTTGTTTTCTACACTGAGAAAAAAATACTTGAAAATTAATTTGTAAGACAAAAATTTATTTTACAGAAACAAATTTTATTTCTCAGAAATATATTTTATATCACGGAAATAAATTTTGTATCATACAAATAAATTTCCAAGTGTCTTTTCCTCAGTGTAACACCGCTGCTTTGCAATATAGCATTGATTAATGCAACTATATCGATATTTAGCTTGTCTATGCAAAATTATCCCCTTACTAATTTTTGGTTGCCACAACCAGATCACGCGCAACTTCATTGATGTGATTGATACACCAAAGTAAGTCAAATCAACCATACATATAACTATCATACAAAGATATGTAGAATGATGCAGCTATTTATTTATAATTAAATATTTTTAAGATGTCCCATGGCAAACTATACATACTGAGAAAACGTGTATCTGAGATCAATTTAAGCAGAGTACTTTCGAGTAAACATGCTCGAAATTCACAGTAGTTTCTTACGTACAGGCGTTTGAAGCTAAGAATTGAGTTACAATTTTTGAAATGCTTTATTATTGAAAGGAACATGTTCAAATCAAACAATAAATCAAACATTATAAGGGCAAAAATTATTGAACAAATATAAAAATTATATAATTAATGATTTAAATTGACGTCCTTTGTCTATGATACATGATCGCGTATTGCGGTCTAAAATGAACAGAATAGTCACACGATAATCCAAATAATTTCTTATCTGTCGACATGCATCATTAATAGAATGTATTAATACAACTCATTAAGAAAGGCAAATCTAGTTCTTTGCTTTAAACGGCTTACCCAAGTAACTATTTTGTATTTCATCTATTCGCGCGGACACGCTTATAAGATTTCCATAAATACTTCTCTCAGAATTTCATTAAAATCGAGGTAATATTACAGTTAGAAATAGAAAAGATTGATTTAGAAGCCTCGATTCGTTTAGCGCCAAATATATTTTCAAGCATCTCGAAATTTTATATTAATGTTCCTTATCGTGAATAAGTAAACTTAAGTGACGTGTAGAGTAAAGTTTTCTGCAAATGTATGATACACTATTTCGGACAAAGCAACTTTCATTTATAAAACGATTAAAATCGGATGTATGGATACGGACGAGGTAAGGTTAGCTACTATTTAAGACCTGGCAAAGCTGTGGAGACCTCTTGCTAAAACTACTCAGCATACATATTTTATATGTAACCTCCTTATCCCGAGCTGCTAGCCAATTTGACATACTACACAAGATAGCTACGTTGCAGCATTACAGAAGAGAATATACTATTTATACACGCAGAAAAATAATTTTGCTCTTTTAGCAAAATCATCGTTGCTACTGCATATTCGTAGCAACATAAAAAAAATTTAGTTGACGTAACTAATTTTACAAATTATTCAAAGCAGAAGTAGTTTCGTTGCCAGAATAGAAAAAATCTTGTTGAGTGTATTTGTCTTAAGAATCACGTTAATTTGCTTTGGATGTAAAATAATGTATCCTTAGCAAATCTATTTGCTATCGGAGCAAAACTGTAACTGCCTATAGAAATCCATCTTATACCAAAATAATTTGTAAATTCAGCAAACTATATTCAGCAAATAGTGATTAGTACTCTTAGAAAATCTATTTGCTGTCCATATAATAACGATAAGATTTTGCTAGACCAGCAGAAAATTTGCTGGGCCAGCAAATTATTTTTCTCCGTGGACAAGGAGAAAAATAATTTTGTTCTTTTAACAAAATCGTCGTTCCTACTGCATATTCGTAGCAACATAAAAAAAATTTAGTTGACGTAACTAATTTTACAAATTATTCAGAGCAGAAGTAGTTTCGTTTCCAGGATAGAAAAAATCTTCTTGAGTGTATTTGTCTTAAGAATCACGTTAATTTGCTTTGGATGTAAAATAATGTATCCTTAGCAAATCTATTTGCTATCGGAGCAAAACTGTAACTGCCTATAGAAATCCATCTTATACCAAAATAATTTGTAAATTCAGCAAACTATATTCAGCAAATAGTGATTAGTACTCTTAGAAAATCTATTTGCTGTCCATATAATAACGATAAGATTTTGCTAGACCAGCAGAAAATTTGCTGGGCCAGCAAATTATTTTTCTCCGTGGACAAGGAGAAAAATAATTTTGTTCTTTTAACAAAATCGTCGTTCCTACTGCATATTCGTAGCAACATAAAAAAAATTTAGTTGACGTAACTAATTTTACAAATTATTCAGAGCAGAAGTAGTTTCGTTTCCAGGATAGAAAAAATCTTCTTGAGTGTATTTGTCTTAAGAATCACGTTAATTTGCTTTGGATGTAAAATAATGTATCCTTAGCAAATCTATTTGCTATCGGAGCAAAACTGTAACTGCTTATAGAAATCCATCTTATACCAAAATAATTTGTAAATTTAGCAAACTATATTCAGCAAATAGTGATTAGTACTCTTAGCAAATCTTTTTGCTGTCCATATAATAACGATAAGATTTTGCTAGACCAGCAGAAAATTTGCTGGGCCAGCAAGTTATTTTTCTCCGTGGACAAGGAGAAAAATAATTTTGTTCTTTTAACAAAATCGTCGTTGCTTCTGCATATTCGTAGTGACATCAAACAAATTTAGTTGACGTAACTAATTTTACAAATTATTCAGAGCAGAAGTAGTTTCGTTTCCAGGATAGAAAAAATCTTCTTGAGTGTATTTGTCTTAAGAATCACGTTAATTTGCTTTGGATATAAAATAATGTATCCTTAGCAAATCTATTTGCTATCGGAGCAAATAGACTGCAACTGCAACTGCTTATATAAATTCATCATGGTTCTTACAGCAAAATAATTTGTAGATTCAGCAAATAATATCCAGCAAATAGTGATTAGTACTGTTAGAAAATCTTTTTGCTGTCCATATAATAACGAAAAGATTTTGCTAGACTAGCAGAAAATTTGCTGAGCCAGCAAATTATTTTTCTCCGTGTCATTGTTCATATGTAGGAAATCTTTTTTTTCCATGCAGTAGTGCAAAGTAAGAAAGTTATATGTAAAATATGTATCCTGATCAGTAGTTCCAGAGTCTTCGCGAGAGGTCTCTATAGCCCTCTTGCCGGCCCTTAATTATGGGCCAACTTGACCTCGTCCACTCATATACCCTATTTCAGCCATTTCATGAATAAAAATTGCATTTGTTACCAGAAACAGTATATCATACACTTGCAAAAAATTTCATTTTAGTTACATCGCTTAATTTTGTTCAGTCACAATGGAGAATATTAATAAAAAATGTTGAGAGATTCGAAAATTTGTTTGGCTATTATCAAATCAGTTATTTCTATTTCTCAAGCTAATGTTATTCCGATTTTAATAAAACTCAGGCAAAAATATTTATGTTCTGAATGGGCCACGTGGCGATTTTGTTCTCACTATTCCTCTCAAGATAAATACTAAAAGGAAGCACATGAGTAACATACTCCTGGGATCATACAGCCCCGATCTTTCCTATATCTTAATTCTTTCTTCTAATTCTTTTTTCGGCGCAGAAGGTCGGGTACAGTGGCATTTCTGATTTGATCTTTGGGGTATTTTTGGCGCGAGAGGAATTCGTGCAACGAGAATTTCAGGTATTATTTGACATAGCCGTGCGATACACGGCGGATATGAGAAGCGGTGGGGGAGGGAGGGGAGACGAAATTCGAGACTTGTCTGCACAGCGAGGCTGAATCTCCTGGACGCCGGAAATCCCGCAGAATCCCTTGTGAACACGTATATTCCATCGGCCCTCCCAACACCGTTCGATTGGTTCCCGGTTGAGCTCGCTTACGCGTTTAACCATTACTGACACACACACACACACACACACACACACACACACACACACACACACACACACACACACACATATACATGCGTACAGTCCGCCGAAATTGATTAATACGATTTCGCCGCTTTGATCATCCTCGTCAAATTATGAAATTACCGCGCGTGCGAAAGCGGCGAGTCTTCCGTTTTCCGGGATCCGGCGATCGGCGAAATACCCTTGATAGACTCTCGTGTGTGAGCGCGACGCGCACGCGAGTTTGGGCCGCTCTCTTATTTCAACTAATGCGCTTTCATCCATATATCAATTTCCCCATTCGTCACTCGCGATCACCGCATCGTTTAATTTAGCTGGGGTCCTCTTCGGATGATACACTCGCAGAATGGCGCTTCGGTTAATGTCGATTTTACCGGCCATTTCGCTCTCGTACGTGCACGCGTGTTTAAGAGCATTGGAGGGTCAGATTGCCTGAAAATCGTGCTTATTCTTTCACTTGTTGTTTCAATTTTTTATGACAAACTGAATGAATATGCGAAAGTGTTGTTTTGACGTGTATTTATGCAACATATAAAGAGAAGAAAAATATAATCTTGATGATCAAGTACTCAATCTAAGTGTATGGTACATGCACTTAAAGTATATTTCGTTTTTCTTTCCAAGGTCGTTATTTTGCAGTAATATCTTGACTTTCGGTAGTTCAATTAAGCTCAATTTTAGATAGAAAATTTTTGTAAGCTTATCGTTATTGTGTAAACCACTGACAAACTTGTGAAAATATTTAATTTTTAAATATTAATTTTTTTAAAAGAAGTGAAAATTTAATAATATTCCATTAAAATATTTGCAATTTTGTTAACTTTTATTTAATTTCTATTATAGTGGTTCACACGATAACGACAAGTTTACTGAAATTTTCTACCTAAAAGTCAATTCAATTGAACCACCGAGAGTCAAGATATTACTGCAAAATGACGACCTTGAAAAGAAAAATGAAATATATTTTAACTGCATGTATCATACATTTATATTGAGTATTTAATCATCAAAATTATATTTTTCTTCCCTTTGTATAAATATATGTCAAAACAACACTTTCGCATATACATTCAGTTTGTCATAAAAAATTATAAAAAAACAAGCACGATTTTCAGGCAATTTGACTCTCCAGTCCCCTTAATACCTCCAGTCCCCTAAAAGTAAATGCTTGATAGCGGATTACTTCGAATATTAATTCATATACAAGAATAACATACATGCTATCTCTGAATTCACATGTGTGCTTAATTTTAACCGTTTTTGAGTTATTTGAAGAAAATTTTCCCTCAGCAAAAATGTTGAAAGATGCCATTATTTAATATGACTTTTCAATTTTCAGCATAACGTGTTTTTATAACTAAATCCGTAATTATAATTTATTTTAAATAAAAAAAAAATATATATATGTGTGTGTGTATGTTTGTAAGAAATACGTGTGTGTGTTTGTGAGAAATTTATTAAGGAAAATAATTTTATTTAAATAATTTATTAATAATGTTATGCATCTTCCGCTGAGGAAAAGTTTATTTTAAAGGAGAAGTTATTTATTCTAAAAGAATTTGTCAATAAAATTGTCACGATATATCCTCCAATAAAGGTTACTTGCAATAAGAAAATAAATAATAATTTAAGTATTGTGTGATATGTAATAAAAATAAATTTAATAAAAGCGCTGTGTGTGTGCGAACAGATTCTATAGTAAAATAAACGAAACATTGTCTAACCACATATCCTTGTTTAGTTGCAACGTTGACAGCAAGATATCCAAGTCCGCGTATATGACTCCAAATATTTTTTATTTATTTATTTATTTATATTTTACCGATTCGATCCTGAAATATTTTTCGTCGTCACTTGGCAGCAGCGGGACCAAATATTCGTGGAATTACAGCGCAAAAAACACGATTTGCAAAAAAAGGAACGTCCCATTCTTTTTGGCCTGTATTTACGTCAAAAGAGGAAAATGTCGTTGCGCGTCGCTTCCAGCGAAATGCACATTGATTTCATTTCTGCGTCAATATATTTCGCGAGAGCGGTTTGTCGCGGCGGCATTTTTCTCCCTCGCGATTATAACATTATTGCAAAAGAGATGAGGCGTTGCGCTTTCTTTTTCATCCGCTGCGAGCCATTACGAATATGAATATATAGAGAAAATGGCATAGTCGGGAGAGAGTGTACAACGAAAGGTAATTTATTCAGTGTGATATAAAGGTCACGTGTCTAATCCTTAAGCACGTTTGTGTGTATTGCAATTGCGTTAAGCACATTATTATTAAACTTTATTTAACGCTTATGTAATAATGTATTAAATTGCCGACGAATGTAAGGATTAAAGGTCAATCCTGAATAATTCAGGATTATTAAATCCGATAAGAAGTGGTATCAAGCATCTCTTCCACGAATTTGCGTGCGAACCACGCACGTTCAACTCGCATAAAAATTTCCCGACGTTTTCCCAAATATAGCATAGCTTCCGATCAGAATGTCCAATTTTGTCCCAAAATTAGTTATTTTACTTTACGATACTAATTGCGAATCCCATTCTTGTCCTAAACATGAATTCCTTGTCTAGAATCGAAAAAGGAATTCTGTAAGAACTCTTTTTTAGTCGGTGATGTTGTTATACTTTTTTATGTTATTAAACAGATAATCCCATTTTTAATTACCAACTAATAAATCTAACAAAATAAATAAATCAATAGAAATTAATAGAGAGAGAATAAACAAGTAAACAAATAAAACATAGTTAATAGAATAAATAAATAAATAAAACGAATTTAATAAAATAAACAAAAATAAAGAATTTTTAAAACACTTTGGATATTTCACCGAATAACGAAATTATTTAGAAAGCCAATATGTGTTTTGTCTGATTTTAATGTAAAATGGACATAGAAAGAATATTGGAAAAGCTTAACATTTAGGCATCGTCTACAATGTATGGAGTAAACTTGGTGTAAGAAGTAAGAATGGGAGTAAGAAATAAAAATAATTTATTTCGCTTATGTCTACACTCTAATTCCCTTATACTGGAAATATTTCAGTTAAAGAAACTTTTGGTAAGAAAGATAAAGTATAGGCACGTATGTAAACAAAATTAATTATTTTTATTTCTCACTTTTATCCTTACTTCTTATGCTAAGCTTACTCCAAATATTGTAGACGGTGCTTTAGAATTGCATATTTCAAACATTGCACTTTTACCTCCTAACCCCGCATAGAAAGTTCTCTGAGATCTAATTGGAAATTCCGACTTTTAAAAGAAATTTTAGTTTTGATTGGAAAATCCGCCAAGATTCAGATTAGAAGTTAAATGTGCAATAAAAATGCGATTTTAAATGGAAAACGCAAACAAATTCCATTTTCTGTAGCGAACGTTCTCATATTTTCTTTTTTTCAACTACTATTTTATATTTATGTTGAACAAAATATCCGAAACGCTTTGAATATTTATGTACACTTTACAAATATATTTAAAAAGCATTAAATATTCAAACTGTTTGAAATATTTTGCTTAACTTTTATTCAAATAAATTATAAATGTGATTGAATGAAACAATACATATTTATATTTTCACCATAAATATAAAACTGATATTATATTAAATATTCCAGCATATTGTAATTATTTATAATTAACAATTAAATATGCAAATTATAAAAATGACCATATAATAGGCTATATTAAAAAAAAACAGACTTTATATTTCTATAAATTATAATTATGAAAGCACGAATTGTTATTTTGTTATTCTCTGTGCTTCCTTTCATCCTTTGACTTTTTCTACGCAACTTTCTGCTTTTGGGTTTTTCACTTGGAGTCGCATCTTTAATTATTTATGAAATTGGAATAGATTCCAATTAGATCCCAGAAAATTTTCTACAGTTGGGAATAAGAATGGAATTCCCAATTGGTATTGCAATAGAAATAAGACACACCTACTTGAAACAAGTTTGATAGATAATCTAAGATCGGAATTTATATTATAATTAGAGACATTTGGAAAATTTCCACACGACTCATGCGGTTCCCATAGTTACGTTGAGCGATCGGTCTGGACGCCAACTGGAGAAATTTTCTCTGCTGATCACTCCGCGCTTTTGTAGCTTCAGACGCGATTCACACGTTCGCGGGAACGCAGCGAGACGCGTTCGTTGTCATGCATCATCGATCACGCGTTAAGTCGGATCTGCGTATCTACATGTGGACATCGCGCACCTACACTCTCACGCGCGCGCGTTTGCACATGGGACCCTTCAAAATTCAATTCCGCGACTTCGCGCACTCCGCACGGTCCCGCGATACCCGACCATCCTCTGGGGAATTAAATTTCCATCCGCTTCGATCGTTGTCGGAGGTCAGAGGCCGAATATCTCGCGCGCAAACGCTCGCACGCGAGCGAGCGAGCGAGAGACAGAGAGAGAGAGCGAGAGTGAGAGTGAGGGAGAGGTAGAGGGAGAGAGAGCGAGCTAACGCGCGACGGACCGATCGCGGATTATTATTTGGCGGTTGACCGCTCGCGGACGAAGTGACTGTCCCATCCGAGCGCAATATTGAGATGTAACCGAATCACCTTTTCTATCCGTCGTCCAATTCGGCTGGCCGGCCTGCACGAAGTATGCTCTGCACGAGAAGCACGGGTAATTTTGTGCGAGTCGAAAGATCGCGCGCAATTCGCGCGTCGTCGTCCCGCGAGGACTCGGCGTTACATACATGATAAAACTATAGAGAAAAGTAATTCGCTGGCCTGGCAAATTTTCTGCTGGTCTAGCAAAATCTTTTCGTTATTATATGCACTGAGAGAAGAATTTAATAAATATTATCAAAATTTGGTTACTATTACTAAATGGTAACCAAATAACGTAAATATAGCGGGCCAAAGCTATGGCAATACTTATTAATTAATTTAGTTCTGTAAAATAAATTATTTATTTGACAGAAGTAAAATTTATTTGCTTCCAGAATATATTTGGTAAATAAAACTTATTGAATAGTTGAGCAAAATAAGCGATTTTGTAGTAGTTACAAAATTTTTGGTAGGTTCAACCAACCATCTGTAATAATAGATACTGAAACGATGTAATAGCTGCAAATGAATGAATTTTTCGTTGTGCTGCAACAAAACGTACTTATACTGGTAACAAAATAGAACTCGTACCTACTGAATCTTTTATTACATGGGATATAAGAATTTTATAACAATTATCAAATATCTGTTCATAACTATAACATATTTCATATTAAATATTTAATATTAAGTAACTATTAATAAATTATTTAATTAATGTTACTGTGAATGCAATTACGTCATACTCCCGATCTATTAAATATTTGGTAATTATTATCATATTTAGTATTAGTTACTAAGGATTCAACGAATTTCTGTAACTAAATGCAGTTTGTTATAGTTATCAGTCTTTTCTCTTAGTGTGGACAGCAAAAAGATTTCCTAAAAATACTAATCACTATTTGCTGGATATAATTTGCTGAATCTACAAATTATTTTGCTGTAAGAACCATGATGGATTTATATAAACATTGCAGCTTTGCACCGATAGCAAATAAGTTTGCTGAGAATACATTATTTTGCATCAATAGCAAATTAACGTGATTCTTAGGACATACATTCAACAAATTTTTTCTATACTGGCAACGAAACCACTTCTGCTCTGATAACGAATAATTTGTAAAATTAGTTACGTTAACTAAATTTTTTTTATGTCACTACGAATATGCAGTAGCAACGACGATTTTGCTAAAAGAGTAAAATTATTTTTCTCTGTGTAGTTCCTTTAATCAGAGTTAGGATAAAATATGATGATGGTTTATTCGTCTGCATTCTGCCCAACTATTTTAGGGGTGACGCGAGCGAGAGTGAAGCAGGAGAGTTGTTTTAAGACTGAAATGATGAAGCACGCTACAACTTCACTCTCGCTCACTTCCTTCCTGCAAATGGCGAATGATGTCCTAATTCTGACTTGAGGAACTCTAGATAAAATTGTACAATACAGTTGACAAAACGTTCATTGCAAAATTAAATGTATCATAATAACATGTTTACACATCTTCACTTTTAACACACTACACAGAAAAAATTAGTATTTACTTAGCGAATTAATTAGCAAATTAACAAATTGACAACTAACTAATATTAAAATTAACTAAACCAACAAATTAAAATTAAAATTAACTAAACTAACAAAATTAAACATTGTTTCATATATAGGCAACAATATGTAATTTTGTTAGAAGAATTTTAAAATCTCGAATTTTAACAATGTTATAATTTTATTTGAATATTATAATAGCCTCATAAGAGAAATATACAAAATGATTATTTTAATGATAATGATATCTTCTTTCGTTATTTAAAAATATTCTCAATCAAATATCTTGTTCTTTCTACTCACAAGAAAAAATTAATTTTAAGTAATATATTTTTCTTTATTAGATCATATATAGAATGTATTAATGCAAATAATGTATCTTTGTTTAATGCTGTGTAATCTCATATTAATATTTATATGTGAAAAAATAACATTTTCAAGGCAGGAATGTTTTTTTCTGTATATAATTGCAGTTTAAATTAACGCATGTTTATATGTTAGAAAAGTGTTCTAACCTTAAATATCGTCTCCTCAATATTCACAGACGATATTTAAGGTTAGAACACTTTTCTAAAGGCCGACTTTTCAATCTTCTTAATTAACTAACTAACAGTTAAATTATACTATGTCTTTTTTTAATTTAAAGGAAAAGTAAAGATATATAATTTAATTCCCAGATCTTCAGGAGATATCCTGGAGACGTTCTCAGGCCGTAAGGACATTCTGAGAACATTTTTAAGATGTCTTATGGAAATTTGTGTTGTTTGTGTTAGTGTTAACTTATCAAAAGATTGAAAAAGTCAGCTCTGATACACATATCTGTGTTAACTTTCACTGTCAGTAATAGTGTGTTGAAAGCAGAGATGTATTAATATGTTTTTACAATACATTTTGCAGAGTTTTTTCTCGAAAATCAAACGTGAAAATAGTGCAATCAATGATGAAAATTTTATCCATCTGTTCAATTACATTTACGAAGCAAATATACTCTGTCTCTGTCTGATCATTAAATTTACGTCATACAATAAACTTACGATTTTATTATTGCAGAACAAAAATATAACGCCCCATCGAAGGTTAAAATTTTGTTTTAATTTTTCGTACTTACACTTTAATTCGTGATAATCTCCAAAGTCGCATCAAGAGAAGAATGTTTGCAGTTGAACAACATTAAAGTCGGAACAAATGCACATGCAAACATGAAACATTTTACTGGCCTTTGCGTATCGTATAGCTTTACCATATGCATAACGCCGACAACGATCGCGCGACACGATCTCGCTCTCGAAATTAGGAGCGTCCTTTTACCCACGACTTTCTAACGACTATTAATTGCCGGGTAATACGAGAGAGCCGCGTTATCGCCATCTCCCCGTATAACCGCGTGATAACCGATACAACGTGAGCGCGCGCGCTCGTAACTCGCTCGCGGCGAACACTCGAGCAGCACACGCTCGAGGACATACAGACGGAGCGTAAAGCAGCGAATTGGCGGACGTCCAAAAATTGCATAAACTATGCAACAGCGAGCGCGAATAATGTCTCGGCAAAAAACGACGGCGGAACTGCGACGAACGTATGCATGGCGGGCGATAAATTTTTACAGCCTGCACGCGCGTCCCAAAGAGTGAGAGATAGATAGATAGATAGATAGATAGAGATAAATAGAGAGAGGGAGAGAGAGAGAGAGAGAGAGAGCGCAGGCGCGCGTATCGCGAACGATTTCATCGCTCATTCGCGACCGAAAACAAAACGCTCGTATCTACATTGCACGGTTTATGTGGGCGGCTCTTTTTCCTCTCTTTCCTTGCGCTCTTCCTCCTCCTTTTTCTTTTGTTTTTGCCTTTTTAATTGTTATTCGCCGCACCGTCGCGATATACAGTACCCTCCATAAGTTTAGAAACACAGGTAGAAATAAGGATATTAAAATGGATATTTTATTGTAATTCTGTTTCGCTCTTGCCTTTACAAGATTGACATTTATGTCACTTGATAAAGCGAACTTTCAAGAATCCACTTTCTATATTGCTGTGCAATGAAGTTTAATGGAGTCATGAGCAACCGGATTCAAAATGCTCAATTTTATTTTAACCCTCACTCATACGGAAACACAAAATTGTAGAGAAATTTTTTCATAATGTAATTTGTATACTGAGAGAAAAATATTGTCTGGCGTCGACTATACTCTTTTGTGACTTCAACCACGAAAATATAATAGAAAAACTATTATTTTAGTAAGTGTTATTAGAAAAATGGTTCTTCTAATTATTACTTTGGTTAAAATTACAAAAAAGTATAGTTGACGCCGGAAGAAACTATATTTTTCTCTCAGTATAGAAAACTTCAATCTTTTACACGGAAGAAATTAAAATTTTCTCAGATTTCTTCTTGCAATGTTTTCCATTTTGTTCATTTTGTTTTCATAAAGACTACATTACACTAGTGATTCACGATTAAATTTTGACGAATCAACGAGCTTCAGACTTGCTTTGTTCCAATTGGTCCAGTTCCAATCTTCAATCGTCAATCGCCAATCGCTAGTGTAATTTTTCCTTTATGAAAGCGAAATGGACAAAATGAAAAATTTTCTTCTCAATTTGAGACATGCCACGAACGCAAGAGAAAATCTGAGAAAATTTTTAGTTTTTTTCGTGTAAAAGATTGAAGTTTTCTAAACAATTTATTTTATGAAATAATTTCTCTATAAGTTTGTGTTTCCATATTACTAAGGATTAAAGTAAAATTGAGCATTTTTACTTTGGTTGCTTATGACTCCATTAAACTTCATCGCACAGCAATACAGAAGATGGATTCCTAAACTTGGAACTTCGCTCTATTAAAGGGCTGGACGGTCAAATTGCCTGAAAATCGTGCTTGTTTTTTCACAATTTTTTATGACAAACTGAATGAATATGCAAAAATGTTATTTTGATGTGTATTTATGTAATATATAAAGAAAATAACAATATAATTTGGTGATCAAGTACTCAATATAAGTGTATGGTACATGCAATTAAAATATATTTCGTTTTCCTTTTCAAGGTTATCATTTTGCAGTAATATCTTGACTCTCGGTTCAATTAAGCTGAATTTTAGGTAGAAAATTTTCGTAAGCTTGTCGTTATCGTGTGAACCACTATAATAGAAATTGAGTAAAAGTTAACAAAATCGCAAATATCTTAATGGAATATTATTAAATTTTCAATTTTTTTATAATAAAACAATTAATATTTCAAAATTAAATATTTTCACGAGTTTGTCAGCTGTAACGATAAGCTTACGGAAATTTTCTACCTAAAATATAGCTTAATTGAACCACCGAGAGTCAAGATATTACAAAATGACGATCTTGAAAAGAAAAACGAAATATATTTTAACTGCATGTACCATATTATACACCTATATTGAGTATTTGATCATTAAAATTAAATTTTTCTTCTCTTTATATGTTGTATAAATACTCATTAAAACAACACTTTCGCATATTCATTCAGTTTGTCGTAAAAAATTGTGAAAGAACAAGCACGATTTTCAGGCAATCTGACCCTCCAGTCCCCTTAAATGACATAAATGCCGCTCTTCCAAAGGAAAGTGCGAAACAGAATTATAATAAAATATTCATTTTGATATCCTTATTTTTGTCTAGCGTTCCCAAACTTATGGAGGGTACTGTAATACCTTCCCACGCGCGCGCGTGGGCTCGCGTTGCCGCGAGAGAGAAGGAGAGAGGGAGAGAGATTCGATACCACGTTCCTTCCTACTTTTTCCCACCTCCTTTTTCCCCCGAATCACTATCGGAGCGACGGGCTTTTTACGGCGTCGCGAGCCGCTCGAGCGATTATTCCGCAACCCGACGTCCGGGTCCGCGCACACGTGAGAGCGGCCGTTTATCCGCGCGCGCGGAGAGCGCGAGAGCGCACTTTCATAACGCGGCATTTCCTTCGCGGCGCGCGTATCAATTATTCTATCGCGCATTATTATTGCCGTTGCTCGGCCCAATTATTCCCGCGATCGGCCGGCCGGCCGTAGGAATTCGCGATTCTCTCCGCATTCCACCGCCGAGCGGGGGAATAAATCGGCCATCGCGCCGCTTTCAGCTTTCTCATCTCTCTAGGCACACACGAGGTGCATGCTAAATAACATTCGCGTGTGCGCGCACGGAGCTTCGACCGATTATGTCGCGGAATGATAAGATCCGGCTCCGTCGAATCCGCCGCGCTGGCGTGCAGCGCGTGTCATTGTCACCCGTGTAGAAATGGCCCAAGATTTTCCCAAATACAGAATAGATTCCGAGCAGAATGACTAAATTTGTCCCAAAATTGGTTATCCCACCATGAGACCAATTGGGAGTCTTATTCTCTTATCACAAATATGGATTCTCTGTCTAAAATTAAGATAAAAATACCACAAAAACTGGCATTTTATTCGGTCGATATATTTTATAGTATTATAAACAGAAGATCCAACTTTTATGCTAACTATCGTGTGTATGTATTTAATAGAATAAAAAATACGAAACAAATACTTTTGAAACATTAAGCATTTTTCTGAATAATGAAATTACTTGGACGTACGTGTTGACGTACGCGTAATATTTAATTTTAATGTAAAATAAAGACTGGAAAAAATATGAGAAAAATTTGGGTTTTCCACTTAAAATCGCACTTGTGAAATATTACACTTCCAACCCCGAATAGAAATTCCCTAAATATACCAAAATAGGAGTAACCGGGGCTGAAAGCAACAATTTATATTCAATCAGATTAATATCTCTAGTTATTTTGATGTGACCAAAATCTAACTAGTAACCAACTAGCAACCAAGTAGTATCCAATAAGTTTAATTAAATTCTTCGATAGAAACTGTCACTGGCGTCAACTTTTATTTGCCCTTTTAATTTTGCATAACTAGTAACCTTTCTTACGTAGCACAGATTATATTATCCAAACTGGTTCTAAATAGGTGTTCCATTTTTATCCCAACTATAGAAGATGTTTTATGATTTGATCATTAAGTTTCCCATTTTAAAATTTCTCCAATTTAAATTGCGATTGTAAATGGAAAACCTAGAGGCAGAAGAAAAGTTGTGGAATAGAAATGAAACCAAAAAAGAAAAAGCAGAGAATAATAAAATAATAATTGGTATTTTCATAATTATGATTTATAAAAATATGAGAACTATTCTTTTTAAAATATTAGTTATTGTATTATTATCCTTATAGTTTATTTATAGAAGAGAACTATAGGAAATATTTTGTGGTCTAACTTAGATCTGTTGTGATTTCCCATCATTAAATTTCCCACATTTAAGATTTCTTAGTTTATATTGCGATTCTAAGTGGAAGACCCAAGAAAAAGTTGTCTAATAAGAATGAAAGCAAAAAAGAAATATAAAGAGGATAACAAAATAATAATTGGCACTTTTATAATTTTTTTTATGATTTATAGAAATATGAGATTTATTTTATTTTAAATATTGGCTGCTATGTTGTTATTCTTATAATTTACCGACTATTAATTGTAGATAATTACAAAATATTTTAATTATCTAATATGATATTCACTTTGAATATTTGAAATAAGAACATAATATATATATATATATATATATATATATATATGTTTCATTCATTTATAATTTACTTCAAATAGAAGTTGTTCAAATATTTGCGTCTATATGAAACAATTTGAATATTTTTACTTTTGAAGTATTTATACTTGTAAAGCGTACATGAATGCTCAAAGATGTATTGTTTAATACAAGTATAAAATAGAACTAAAAGAAAAGAAAACTTTAGAGAATTTCTCGACAGGGAAAATAGAATCCGTTTGGGTTCCTCATTTGTAATCGCATTTCTAATTCGAGTCTTCGTAGATTTTCCAATCAAAATCCATTTTTTTGGTGGGGGGGATTGAAATGAATCCAATTAGGTCCGAGGAAATTTTCTATGCAGGAGTGGAACCCATAATTACTTTAGGGAATCCGAGTGGATCCCAACGAGGTATCCCAGGAAATTTTCTACACGGCCAGCGCGGATCGATGATGTGGAGATTTATCGAAGACTTCCAAGAGACCCACACTACATATTCTCACACTGCCGTGTGTTGCATGAATATTCGTATTAATAAAGGTTTTTCTCTTTTGCGTCATATGAATGCCATATGAATGTAATTACGTAGAGCATTGTGGAAGTACGTAAATAAAGTCTCGTTACATATTTAACAGCGGTTGCGGAATAAGGTTAATCAGCTTTCTCCGCAAGAAAGTCGTCGCATAATAATCCGCGAAGCGGACGCGTGCTTTTTTTTTCTTCGCCTCCCTTCCCGAGCGCGGAAGGTCCCGAGCACGGATTGCGTAATCACGCGATCGTGATTTTTCAGAAAGATATATCCCTCTCTCCCCCGTTCGGGAGCACCGACCGTGTTCATTCGGCGGCGCGCTCTCTCGCGACTTCGCAATGTTATATTTAACGACGACACACACGTACGAGAGTCGTCGTCGTTGTCGCCCCGCCGTCTATATAAATTTCCGCTTATTACCGCGCGCTCTAATAATTCCGCCAGCTAAGCGGAATTCGTAGTCCCGCGAATTTCGCAAATTTCCACCAGACAGTACGGGACGGAATGTCCCGGGCACCGAAAATGATGTCGAGTTAAATTCTCATTGCGTCAACGACATTTTCGCGTTCTATCGCGTCGCCGGGGGCTGAATTTTTGAGGATAACGGATTTCCCATTCTAGCGCGCGATTCGCCCCTCGCGTAAAGCAGATCTCTGCGCGCGCGCGACAGCCGTCCGCGACCTAAAAGTGTCCACTTTTCAAACCGGCATACGCGAGGAGAACGCGATTTCACGGACTTATCGCACGTTCCCGTGCAAATTTTATGTCTTGTAGCCGTGGAATACGGCGCGACGGCAGAGCACCGGTTAATGTAACTGCGCCTCGTGTAAAATAATTAACTACCTCTTCTTTAGATGATAATGCCCTCTCACCAATTCCCTTGATAATTGCACGGTTATGTATCCATTATTTACTCCGCCTAATAATCGGCCGTTGGTAATCTCATTAGACTTAACGTTTTTCTTTTAGTTAATTTTTCATTTGCTCTTAATTTTTCAGCGAAATTTCTAAGTTTATCGTTTAAATTGCGCGCTAATTGAATATCAAGATATTTTTCTCTTTTTCTGCGTCAATACTTAACAAATTTAAACTTTCATATTTTGAACCGATGATCACACTGGTCTACAAAAGACACATGATATTTTTCGGTCACATGATATTTTTTATGTTGAACTGAAAAATTTCTATCACACTAAGTTTTCTAGTAATAAATTTTTAAGTTTAATAAAATACGATTTTCAAAAAAATTAGTTTCCTCTACAGACAAGGTTTATTTAATTTAAGATGTAGAATTTAATGATTTTTGCTGTATTGGTTTGTCTCTTGTAAAAATATAAAATTTGTTTTTATAATAGATTGTGTGTCTATTTAGTAAAAAATCGGGTAAAAGGAGAAAACCGTTAATTTTTATGAATTTTTATAGATAAATATGTTGCTTAAATGAGAAAGAACTTTCTATGGAAGATATTTAATGTTGACAGTGTTCCAATGTAAAAAATTTAAAATTAAATCGAATTGTGAATTGCATAAAATGTTTTACATACATGATGTCTGACAATAACATATGAAACTTTTGTATAAATGTAGATTAAGTCAAACTCAACAAAATATTCCTCTGTTATAATCACGCGCAATTATTTGCTGATCTTCTTTAATTAATAACTCAAAATTTTACGTGATTGTTTGCAAAATGGTTGAAGAATCGTTTGTTCTTAATCTATACACATACACACACAACACACACAGAAGTTTTATGTAGTATCATCGTCAGTATATGATATATCAAATTTCAAATGACAAAAAACTATGGTTGATGGAGAAATTCTAAGTTGATTTTCGGGTTCCACGCATAAAAATGCAAAAGAAACACATAAGAAATTTCACGTTACAGATTATCTGTTATATTAAAAGCTCTTAAATATTTAATCAGAAGAAAGAAAACAGATCAATGGAAGCAGATCGAACGTTATGAACAGAATTTAATTTCTTCGAATTGTTGATTTTGAGAATATTGCGCAAGCACACTGTGTAAATGAATCAAATAACGCAAAGACCATCATCACTAACACAATCACGCTATTCTTAATCAAGATTACTTTCTAATAATATACTCACCATACATCCCGACGATCGCCGCGACAAGCATCAGCTGTGTGTATCAAAATTCAAGGAGATTATTACCAGATCTAGTAACTATCGATCTATCGAGTGGCATCGCGGAACCGCGATCCGATAGGACGGCGTAGGAGCGCGCCACCTTACATGCCGCAGTGCACACTTTCGGTACTTTGCGTTATCGATTGTGTGGCCGTCTTGTATATCGATCTTTTCGCAACGAGCAGCCTACACTGACACATCGCGATCGACATCGCTCCGCGTTCTACGCATCTTTTATCTATCGAAAGTGAGCCTGGCGCGGAAATAAGTATCGGGAGTGCCGAAATAGCGATTTGCGATCGTCGGGATGTATCGTGAGTACGTTATTAGAAAGCAATCCTCTTGATTTTCGATACACAGCCGGTGCTTATCGCGGCGTGTATTACACTTCTCATTAACATCGACTCGCTCAAGTAGTAGTAGAATCGGACAATCGTCGGATTTGTTAACGAGGAGTTAGAATCGCGATGATAATCCGAGGAAAAGAGAAAGACAAAACGATGCTAGAGATATACGCGACGTCGGATCTCGCGCGGTCGATCCGTCAGCGAGAGTGAGAGAGACGTAGCTATTAGAGCGCGTCCTTGTCGAACCGCGACGTCGTTCACGTTTTGGCGCGCACTTTCTGCACTTCGCGTCGTTAATTGCACGGCCATCTTGGACATCGATCTTCTCGCGATGAGCAGCCTCCACTGACACATCGCGATCGACATCTCTCTGCATTTTACGCATCTTTTATCTATCAAAAGTGAGTCGGGCGTGGAAATAAATATCGGGAGTGCTGAAATATATATATATATATATATATATATATATATATATATATATATATATATATATATATATATATATA
>NW_022639505.1:916131-919953 GCF_010583005.1 Odontomachus brunneus | reverse complement strand
ATATATATATATATATATATATATATATATATATATATATATATATATATATATATATATATATATAGCGATGTGCAATCGTCGAGATATATCGTGAGTACATTATTAGAAAGTAATCTTGATTTTCGACACACACAGCCGGTATTTATCGCGGCGTCTATTGCACTTGTCATTAACATCGACTCGCTTAAGGGGATGTTAAAGCTGAAAACTTTACCGACAGAACATTGACATTTTTCTGCAAAGTTTACGTCGTATGGTCACAGAATTACAAATGCTTTTACGCAATAAAAGTACGTGTAAAAATAAATAGGAGCATTGCTCGATATGTGACGAAAAAATTTTAATGTAAGGTCTCAAGCTGTTAGTGTAATATTTGCCTAATCCAAAAGTTCCGTAGCTTGTATATACTGAAAGTGTGGATGCTCCAAACAGAAAAATTTTGAAGAATATTGCTGTACCTTAGCATCTGCATTTGGAAGCTTAAAAATGTCGAAAAAGATTTCTACACATATTTGGTTTTCCGAAAATCTAATCAATCATATGTGACATATCATATGTGTACAGAAATCTTTCTGCAAACTTTTTTAATATTCTTAAGCTTCTAAATACAGACGCGAAAGTAGAACAATGTTTTTAAAAATTTTTCTGTTTGGAGCATTCCCACTTTCGTATGTACAAACTGCGGAACTTTTGAGTTAGGCAAATATTACGCTGACAACTTGAGATTTTACATTAAAAATTTTTTGTTCATTTTCGTCACATATCGAGCAATGCTCCTATTTATTTTTGCATGTACTTTCGTTGCGTAAAAGCATTTGTAATTCTAACCAATGCGACGTAAACTTTGCAGAAAAATGTCAGTGTTTTGTCGGTAAAGTTTTCAGTTTCAGCATTCCCTTAAGCTTCTGAATTCAGATGCGAAGGTACAGCAAAGTTCTTCAAAATTTTTCTGTTTGATACATCCATATTTTTGATATATCTAAGCTGCGGAACTTTTGGGTTAGGCAAATAGTATTACGCCGACAACCTGAGATTTTATATTAAAATTTTTGTTTTCGTTTTTATCATGTATTGGGCAATGTTCCTATTTATTTTTGCACGTTCTTTCTTAGCGTACCCTGGGAGAAAAATTAAATTAAAGTTAACAAATATTTCTTTGATGGGTGCTATTAACGTATTTATATACATTTCTTTAATTACTTAAATATACATTTTATTTATTTAAATCAAATATTGTTTATCTGATTTAAGTATAAAAAGAATATAGATTTAAGTAAATATGTTAATAATAAATGATGATATGTTAATGATGTAAATATGTTAACCCATCAAGGAAATATGTTGGTTTTAATATAATTTTTCTCTCAGCGTAGAAGCATTTATAATTTTGTACATCCAACACGATGTAAGCTGTGCAGAAAAATATCAGCATTCTGTCGATAAAGTTCTGTCGATAAAGTATCCCCTTAATATCGATTTAATATTTTTATTCGGCGAATGAGCCAGTTACCCGGCAATATCTGTTCATCACTTATTCACAGTGTACCTGCCCTATCGATTTCAACTTGGGACAATGCACGATCCTGTTTCAAACTTCTAATTACTCGTCGAAACACCACACTGGTAATACCTTGAACGAGCTGTTCTCTGCGCGTAATGCTAATCGACAGGCTCACAGAGCTCACGCAACCGCAATACGCAATAACGTCGTCCGCCGATGCGCGAGACGTAACGACAGCGACAGAATATTGCAACGTACACGTAATACACTGTAAGTGCACCGTGCATTAATATCTCTCTCCCTGCGTAAGCCATTACTCTATCGTGTCACGTCACCGTCTTTCTTCCCCTCTCCCTTCTCTCTCTCTTTCTCTATCTCTCTCTCTCTCTGCTATATGATAATACATTCTCGCGAACGATCGGTCGATTCGCAAAATACGACGAGACGTGTATCGCGAAATAACGTTTCTCGCAGGACTTTCGCAGAATCGCGCAAACGGGAAAACTTAAACACTCGGGGAAACGCGACGGTGTATTACCGTCCCCTCGAGAATTATCTCGATTGTATCGTTGATCGCGAATTCTCAAGAAGGAAACGCGAACGGCGCCGCCCACGTAGAACATTTTTCCTGCTGTAATTGGAATAATTGGTAGACCTAAACAGATTCTGAGGTTAAAGGTATTATGTTTTGTGCGGATCCTCCAATGTTCTCATAAATTTTTCCTGGTTTTCACTTTACATTAGAATTGAGCAAAAAATATAACACGCTTTGTACATTTGCAGTTTATTGAACCTTTGCAATTTACGCGATTGTAAATATTTGAAAAATGTAAATATAAATATAGAATAATCAAATATTTATTATAACAATTCTATGTTTTCCTCCGTGCTGTGCAAAAGAATTACAAACATGAGAGACTACAACACGTTTTGAACAGAAAGAGGAAAGCTTAAACAATAAAAAAAAATTTTGTTTCGATTTTTGCACTCGTACATAGAGAGAAAAGTAGTCCTGCCCAGAAATGACCAACGAGTTACACGAAGGGCTAATAATCCGGTAAATGTTTAGAAGTATGTTGCCCTCAAAATCACGTTTTTTCTGTGACAACTAAATAAATCGTCCAAATATATGTATACAAATTTTTATGGGGGAAGGTGGGCGAACAAAAGGTTTTTTTTGGAAAAGGCCTAACCTAATCGGATACTTGACATCTGCCAATATCACATGATGCAGGTGATTGTGTTAGGCTTTTCCTAATAAAAAAAACTTTTCACACTTCCATAAAAATGTGTACACATATATTATTACGGTTAGTTTTGTCGATTGCTATAGAAAAATCGGTGATTTTTGATGTAATAATACTCCCAAGAAATTACTCTTTAGCAAATAGCTGACCGACAAAGGACTACTTAAGTGTAACACGCTATTTTTCTTGAAATTCAACGCGCAGATAGCATATGACATGACATTTCATAAGTGATACTTTATATCAGCCCGTTTTTAACTTGCATAATTATTTAGACAATTGTTTATGGGTTTATGAATTTTGAATTTATTGAATTGTTTTGGATTTATGAATTTTAAATAATTCAATGATAATTGTTTATGGGTTTTGAATGCATGAGTTTAGGTGCTTATAGTTTTTAGGTTTATGTATTTTAGATTTACATATTATGGGCTTATAAATATCAGTTTTTACGAGTTTTGTTTGAACAATCATCTAAATAATTGTGCAAATTAAAAAACGGGTCGATATCAGGGTTGCTAAAAAACATGTTTAAAAAGAAAAAAACAAAACTTTATGTATTTTTTGTTTAAAACATGTTTTTTTTAATTTTAAACATGTTTTAAACAAGTGTAAAAAAAAACATGAAAACATGTTTCAAACATATTTTAAACATATGCCCTTTATTTTTGGAATACAGCTTGAACACTTTACTTCCGATAATTCAAATGCTTCAAAGCACGAAATAGACCCAGTGTTGGGAAGTAACTCGTTACTTGTTACGAAATTACAACTTCGTCACAATCAAATTGCTTTATTCGATATTGAATTATTTTTTAATAATTAATTTAAATTTGACTGATACTATTGGTACCGTGTCCAATCGAGATAACCCTACCTGTCCACAGCAATTTGTCCCAGACTAAATTTAATAGGCCCAAAGAATATCTAATCTACCCATAAAAAGTATACATGTGTATATGGTTCTCATGTATAATTTTTGTAGGCAAATCAGTTTAAATTGTCCCACCCTGTATACATACATATACAGGGTGTTCCCAAAAGGTGGTACCAAATTTTAGGGGTATGCAA
>NW_022639505.1:892300-916121 GCF_010583005.1 Odontomachus brunneus | reverse complement strand
AACCAAAAACTCTTAATGAACAGTACTCCGAAAACCTTTTATTTCTGAGTTATGAAGCATTTTGTTCTGTGAAAAATAGAAAATAAATTTAATCTACAATAAATGTTCAATGTGCCTTCGGCTCATGTCAATACACATTTCGGTATGTTTCGTCATTGAAGATTCTAGGTTTATTTCGTATTTGTTGTACAGTTTCCAAGTCTCTTAGTCAGTTCATTCACGGACACCCGTATGTGACCACCTAATTACGCAGGGATTGTTGTATTCAACTTTGGATTGTGGACCGTGTCTAATTTTGTGTTATCTGAAAAATGGCTAATTTTTACACAAATTCTGAAATGACGGATATTCATTTTATGTATGGCAGAGCAAACTGTTGTCAACAAATACGGAATAAACCCGGAATCTTTGAACGTGTTCGATGTTCAATGAGGAGACGTGCCGAATTGTGTGTTGAAATGGACGGAGGGCACATTGAACATTTATTGTAAATTTTAGTTATTTTCTATTTTTCACAGAACAAAATGCTTCATAACTCAGAAATAAAAGGTTTTCGGAGTACTGTTCATTAAGAGTTTTTGGTTTGTTTTAACGAGTACTACATACCCCTAAAATTTGGACCACCTTTTGGAAACACCCTGTATAATGTTTACTCATATTCGATATTTTCGTGCAATATCGACGTGTCTATTAGAGATATAAAATGTGAAGTAATGTAAGTTACGACTGAAGCAGGCTGCTATTTTTTGCAAAATTGCGGACATTCCGCAATTATAACATATTCGATATACATATATGTATAATTATAATTAAAATGTGCATTAATGTACACATTTATATATGTAATATGCAGGAATACAATATGAAAATAAACATTTTGTCAAAGATCAAATTATTATTACTAATAATTTTGCATTCAAAATTTGTTTTAAACACTTTCTTATAAAACATGTCTTAAACAAATGTTTAAAACATGTTTAAAAAAAACGTATGTTTAAATTTATCTAATGTTTAAAACATGTTTTAAACGTTTTGTTTAAAACATGTTTAAAACATAACAACCCTGGTCGATATAAAATATCAAATATGAAATGTCATATGCTATGCATATGCATGCTGAGGTTCAAGAAAAATGGCGTGTCACACTTGGACATTGTCCCTGGTGAGATCAACGTGATCAGGAGCATGGGATAAATTTCTGGTCGTGTTCTAGCTCGCGTGAGCTCAGTGAAATCTCCCTTCTTTCGCCCCCACTTTTCCCAGCCGCTTTTCACCCCGCGGCGACGGGGTGAAAACGCACACGTGGGCCCGTCATCGAGTCGACGAATCGATCGGCTTGATAACAGCGAGTACGCGATAACGCGAAATCGCGGCGGCCGAAAATTCCGCGAAAAGCGGTCAAAGGCCGGCCATAGCCAGCGATATAACCCCCGCGAGCGGCTCCCGCATATATTTGCCGGGGCACGCGATAACAGCGACGATACTCCTCCGCTAATGGAGCCCGCGTAACGGCGATAACAAAACAACGCCGCAGCTACTAGAAAATAACGCGTCGCGCGAGCGCGCGTCGGACGCGGCCATGGGGGTCGGGTCGGGGTGGGGAGGAGAGGGGCCGGAGGGGGGACAATATAGTATAGGGGCAGCTCGGGAGAGAGTCGCTGCGCTGACTGATATTTGCGCGCGCGGCCCCGGGCGATTACAACTGCACAGACGACGCACAGGTGCGGACGTGCCGCGGTATTTATGCGCGCGCGGACTGCTCGACACGACGCCATGCTATCCGGCGTGATCAAATTGATGTTTATTCAAGTGGGCGCCACGTAAGCGACAGTTACGAGGGTTGCGTTGCCCTGCGTCTCCGACGCGTATGTGTCATGTTCGCGTGGCGTTAGGGAGAGACAGAGAGAGAGAGAGAGAGAGAGAGAGAGAGAGAGAGAGAGAGGGAGATTCTCGTCTAGCAAGCACGCTGTCTATCCCTAGCCATATGCGCAGCATGCGCCGTAGCTTGTATCGCTGAATTATGACGTAGGTATGGATAGATGCGTTAGTAGCAGTGCAGGCGCAACGCACCCACGTTAGTCGCGTCGTCGCCCCCCGGGGGGTCGCGCCCTTATACGCTCAGACGTCAATTTCGCGCGCGGCGACATGAAACGGGCCTTCGGGGAAATAGGCGTATTGTCCGCAAACTTTACGTCCCCTGGGGAGTCGCATTCGCTGGTCCGGCCGGCGACGGCGGCGGCGACGGCGACACAGCCGAGTAAAGGCGGGTGGGCGCTACGTGAACGTTGGATGACCGGCGACGTCATTAACCTTTGCCGTTGTCGCCAGCACCGCGATACACGGATCGATTGCGCGAATTTGTCGGGCGCCACGCGACACAAAGTGAGCGGCGATGTCGTTGACCTTCGCCCTTCAGCGCGCATCTCGATTACGTCCGTTGATTATTTGCGAGAAGATGTCACTCGCGCGACACTGAAGCACGGTTATCGATGACGAGTTGCGAACGAAATTGTTGCGAATGTTCTCTGGGCTGCCGATAGTCGCACACTGAGAGAAAAGACTGGTAACTATAATAAACTGCATTTAGTTTACAGAAATTCATTGAATCCTTAGTAACTAATACTAGATATGATAATAATTGCCAAATATTTAATAGATCGGGAGTATGACGTAATTGCATTTACAGTAACATTAATTAAATAATTTAGTAATAGTAGTTACTTAATGTTAAATATTTAATATGAAATATATTACAGTTATGAACAGATATTTGATAATCGTTATGAAATCGTTATATCCCATATAATAAAAAATTCAGTAGGTACGAGTTCTATTTTGTTACCAGTATAAGTATGTTTTGATGCAGCACAACGAAAAATTCATTCATTTGCAGCTATTACATCGTTTCAATATCTATTATTACAGATAGTTGGTTGAACCTATCAAAAATTTTGTAACTATTACAAAATCGCTTATTTTGCTCAATTATTCAATAAGTTTTATTTACCAAATATATTCTGGAAGCAAATAAATTTTACTTCTGTCAAATAAATAATTTATTTTACAGAACTAAATTAATTAATAAGTATTGCCATAGCTTTGGCCCGCTGTATTTACGTCTATCATTTAGTAATAACAACCAAATTTTGATAATACTACTACTAAATTTTGATAATACTACTACTATTACTAAATTCTTCTCTCAGTGCACGGTTATCTGTTCAACGATAGGAGAATCATTGAAATATAATTTCAATTTTTTTAACTTTCTATTAGAAACGGCGCTCTATCATTTTCCATGTAGAAAATCCCTTAAAATCCAATTGAGATTTCGTCAAAAGCCTAAAAAGTTATAAATTCTAGTTGGAAAATTTAGGTTGGAAGTGTTAGAATTTTCCTAAGCTTTCCCAGATATATCATCGATTGGAATGCCCAAATCAATTTGGAATCCTATTGTCTTGTCCTAAATATGAGTTTTCTGCCTAGAATTCTGTCTACAAATAGAAATATTGTAGAAACTCGCGCGATCTTTTTTGCAGTTGATAACGTTAATAAGTTTTGCGATATCAAACATGAAATCTTATTATGATATCGACTATTGTATTTAATAGAATAAAAAAAATAAAAATATTTTTGGAATTTCTAAGTATCTTACTAAATAAAGAAATTACTTAGAAAGTCAAAATATGTATTTTTATTCAATTCTAATGTAAAATAAAGACAAGGAAAATATTGAGGAAACTTTTAATTTCTCAGCTTAAAATGGCATGTTCGAAACATCGTATTTCTAACCAAAACCCGTAATTATTTTAGGGAATCGGACTGGATTTTAACTAGATCGCAAGAACCTTGCTGCACGGATATCCTTCGAACACGCGACTGAAAATGGTTATTCATAATCTCATTTGCTTTCTTCGATATTTCTGTTTAAAGATTCCTTTCTGTGGTCTAACTTTATACTTGAACAAAATATGAAATTCTTTGAATATCTACACTTTATAAAAATAAATATATTTGAGAAGAGTGTATCTACTGAAAGTGTTTCAAATTTTATTATCCTTTCTTTCCATTTCTCATTCTATAAAATTTAATAGTTGTTTAAAAAATTGAATTCTCTCTATTTTATTCCATAAAAAAATATTGATTCTACTCGCTGAAAAAAATGATAAAAATTCGTATAATATTTCGATTTTATAGAACTCATGTCTAAGATAAAAATAAGATTCCCAATTATTCTAGTAGGATAAATTATTTGATTGTTGAAATCAGAAAAGATGTTGCAAAAATCTCTATTTAACTCCACAAAAATATATCGATTTTATATACTAAGAATCTCAAAAAACAATTTTATACACATTATTTTATTATATGTATAACATTTGCACACACACATATGTGATATATATACATATGTGAGCTTAATAACATCAGCTTACGATATCTACAATTAAGTATCGAAATTTTAAACTTTATATATTTTGTTATATCTAGATAATACCAATGTTGTTTCTCATTTTGTTTATTCTGCAAATCACCTCTATCATCCCTATAATCAAAATGATTATTTAGCATCGAGAAATACATAATATAGTGTAATGTATAATGACTGAGAAATTTGATTAATTCTTTTCTATTGATCATTATGACCGAACAAATTGGAAATTATGCTTATTATGTATAATTCCCTGTCACTCGAATTTCCCGTAACATACCTACAAAATGGATCAGGCAAATTTAACCGTATATTTCCCAAGGCCAGTGGCCGTAAGGATTTGCATATCTTCCTTTCTATGCGGGCTGTCGCTTATTTGCGCGCGTTGGCACATTGCCAGGAAGCCAATTTGACAAACGTCAATTCTGAAGCATCCGATGAAAGCGGTAAGAGGGAATCAGGCGAAACGCGAGCGCGTTAATCGCGAGATTCGCCTGTGCGAATTCGCGCAGTGGTCGCATCAGCGAGCCTCGTTCGTGGAAAAAAAAACGTCCGGCCGTGCGAACGCGAACAAACGAGCGAGCGACCGACCGACCGAGAGATGGTGATCGCGTCGGGCCGAGCAAACCAGTGATCCCCGCCGCAAAACGTGCCGATCCGGTAAAAGCGCAAATAAACATTACAACGCGACGACAAATCCGACTGTTTGTAAATGTAACGCGCCACATTTGCGCGCACACGCGCTAGGCGCGTGGCCGCGCGCGGAGAGGCGCCGCGTTCGCTCAGAACATACACAGGGTGTCCGATAACTCACAGAGGCCCGAGCAAAGATGTATCTAGACTGCTTTCGGAAACACACACTGTGTGCACACACTATTAAATATTCAAATTTAAACCAATTTCTTGAGTTAAATAATATTTAGTTATTTTTAACTATCATGTGTGTCAAAATTTACTATTTTAATACAAAACATGTGTTTAAAAAAACAACCACATCTAATCAACCCGTTTAAAACAATATTAAGTCATTTTTTACTAAAACAAAGGTTACATTAACGTGCACATAATAAAAAAATAAACTAAATTTTAGTCAAATTTAATACATTTCTTAAGTTAAATTATTTAACTCCATTACATTAGTTAAATTAACGACATATTTAGTAGGAGCAGTGGCGACTTATAGGAATGGTTAAAAATAACTCAAATTGAGTATAATTTGACACTACGGATTTAACAGTGTGTATGTCCCAAAAAACATAATTGTACGCGAATGATTAATCATTAAGTTTATATTATAAAATAATATTAAATTTTTGTTATATTGATGCAGGAACAAATTTTACGAGAAATTACGGTTAGATTTTCATCACTGTTAAATATTGAAGGGTCAAATTTAAACCAATTTTTTGAGTTAAATAATATTTAGTTATTTTTAACTATCATGTGTGTCAAAATTTACTATTTTAATATAAAACATGTGTTTAAAAAAACAACCACATCTAATCAACCCGTTTAAAACAATATTAAGTCATTTTTTACTAAAACAAAGGTTACATTAACGTGCACATAATAAAAAAATAAACTAAATTTTAGTTAAATTTAATACATTTCTTAAGTTAAATTTAACTCCATTACATTAGTTAAATTAACGACATATTTAGTAGGAGCAGTGGCGACTTATAGAAATGGTTAAAAATAACTCAAATTGAGTATAATTTGACACTACGGATTTAACAGTGCACTACTAGACGATAGCCGTTGGAGCGAAATATAAGAATGAGATAAAGAGAGAGGGAGGGCACTCGAGTGACGTTTCCGAACACAGTCACTAGCTCGTGACTGGCTAAATATTAACAATAAAAGTTGTATGAATGTAACGTAATTTTTCAAGACAGTTCTATAAAGTACACACTTTTCCTTTCACTTTTGTGAGAAATTCTCACTCTTTAGCTTAAGTACAACAGACATGGCCCTCTCCCGTCTTACTATTCAGTTTTTGAATGTCAGGACTATTTACACTGAAAAAAAAAGATTGGTAATAAACTATCAAACAAATTACCTATAATAAAAATGGCTCAAGGGAATTTAAATATATTATGTTAATTCTGAAGGACGATAGAAGCCAAATATGCTGGTGTTAACATTACAAAATAGTCGATTAATAAAAAAATAAATAATTAAAAATAAAATAAATACAATAAAATTAAGAATTTATTCTTGAGCTACGTTTCGACCATGGGATGTGGTCCTCCTCAAGCGATGTTCAATACAAAATCGTACGATGATCAGCATATTACAGTCCAATATAAGTTTGGTAATACTTACCAAATGCGTTTTACCATACCATTTGGTAAATAGTAACCAATAATGGGGTAATTATGTAAATAAGGACTTTTCCGAATTTTGATATTTTTTTGCTGCAATCTTGATAAATATTTTTGTTGTTATTCTAATATTGATAATCAAGTGGGGGAGCCGAAAAGTATGTAACCTTTCAATGTTTTTAATTATTATTTTCTTTTAGCTTTTCGGGGTTTGTGGCACCTCCATTTCAATTTGCGATTGTTAAACTTTAAGTTAAATAACTTTAGCTAAAGTACAACAGACTTGGGCCTCCCCCCCCCCCGTTACAGTGCGGGGGGTCTGGGGGGCGTAGCCCTCCAGTTACACGGCTAGGGACAGGCAGGTTTTTTATTTTTTATCGTATTTCAATAATATAAACATGGCTAAATGGCAGTCGCTTATAGTTTCCGAGATATTAATAAAAAAGATGCCTGTCTCTAGCCATCTAACTGGAGGGTTACGCCCCCCAGACTCCCCGCGGCGAGAGGGGGCCAAGTTGTACTTAAGCTAAAGAGTGAGAATTTCTCACAAAAGTAAAAGGAAAAATATTTTATAGAACTGTCTTGAAAAGAATCATGTACACCGTTTTAGACGGAGAACAAAAAATAGTTTCGCAATAGAGTCCGTCATTTTCTACATAAAAAAAAGAAAAAATTGTTTGACATGCTTTAACATATGTATAATAAAGTTCTTTCAACAGATTTTTAATATAACAATTTATTTACTCACGAAAAATCAAAAGTTAGGCATGATTTTAGAGCCTTCATAGTGGCATAAGGCCTTAATCAGAGAAGTTTGGTGCGCGATAATACACCAATCTTTTTAATTAATAACCAAGCATCTACGTGGTCATTTACAAAATTAGAAAGAGAACTTGTTTGTGCAGTTTGGCCTAATATACTTACAGTTTACAGCTGTAATAAGCTTACAGCGGCGGACGTCGCCATTACAGCTCATCTACCATATGGCGCGTGATCATTGACGAATCTGCTTTGATTAATAACTCAAAATTTCACGTGGTTATTCGCAAAATGGTAGGAACTTTTTATTCTGTTTGACCTAATTTATCTGCGCGACTCCTCCGTAAGTTACCGACACTCTATATACGTGGAAGGGGAATACGGGCACTCTGAAAGTGTATCCAAGTCACAGTTTAAGTATAATCAGTTACGACAGTAACTAGAAGTGTAGAAATAAATTTCCAGTGCGCATGTGCGAATGACGCAACCAGCAATATGGCGACGAAACTTTCTATGATATATCTAAATAAACCTTAATAGAGAAACCTTAATATATCTAAAGAAACCTTAATAGGGAAAGATTAAGATGATAGTAAGATATAGTGTCAGATAATGAATTTGTTTGTTGTTTATTTGTCTGTCAAGAGGTAAAATATTAAATAAAAATATATGAGCGATGGTATACACATATATATGTGCCGTTTTAACATACAATAATATTGCAACTCTCACAAGAGAAGTTAGTTTTTTTCAATTTCCCGAAAGATTCTCAATAAGTAAGAAAATTTATTATTTATGTAATTATATAATTTTTAACAAATAAATAAAAGCTACATATAAACATTTGTTCATATACGCTTTTGCTCTTGTCCATATAATACAATTTTAAATTTGAAATGGATATTGGGTCAGTTATAAAATACGGTCTAATTTTTTACATAAATTTTGCTTATTACAACAAAGTCCTTAATACGTATAATAACGTTTAAGATATTTTATTCAATAATATCAATTTTAATTATCCTTTCTTTTCAAAATTTTAACTTTTAAATGACATATTTAATACAACGATTTTTAAATATACTTACAACTTATTCTATTGCATTGAAATTCTTTTGAAACTTAGCGCTCTTCAAAACAAAGACATGGCGATAAGTCATGTGATCACATGACTGCGACATTAAAGGCGCCGACAGTTATTGTTGCAACTGATTACACTTAAACTGTGTCCAAGTTGCTTGCGAAAAAAGAAAGATTGCGAGAGAGGAAGGTGCGACAGAGAGAAAGGAAGGAGACAAGCATGAATTAATCATCTTTCTTACACATATGTCGAAATTGTTGACAGTTTCGACGGTTTCTATACTCTATCTTCAGCGCATGCGCGCGCACACAAAGCACTTTCAGTCCTTATCTCCCTTTTCTCTCGTACGCAACTTGTGTGTGTGGACACACTTTCGATCCAGAAAAGACAAAGACATTTTTTTCATATATATATATATATATATATATATATATATATATATATATATATATATGTTCTAAACGTGCTCGTCGTGCGCGTGCGATGAACGCGAGGCAGCGCGCGCGGCTTTCGGCTCCTCTGGCGTCTTTCCAATCTCGATAATCTGATCGCACGATCATTATTACGCCCGTTATTGGCCTCGTTATTTAGCGCTCGCTAAATCCCAGGAAACCGCAGCCCGCTTCCGCTATTCCGCCGCTGCCGCTGAAAGCGGAGAGCCAGAAGGGCGCGATTACTTTGCGGGATGTTTCCTGGAGTGAGAACAACTATTCTTTTTTTTTTTTAAGAAGATGGGGAATACGTAACTCTAGTGGAGGAATAACTTTGACGATTTGTACCTTATTACATAATTTCCTGATTACAAAACGTTCCAACTCGTTTCGGGTTGAGTGTTAACCTTCCTTGTCTGATTTCCTAGTATATGAAGACTTGTGTCCACATTGAAAGCGATTTTTAAGGAATATAAGTGGAATATGTTGTAAGTTTGTTTTTGGCATGAACTTTGGCTTTTAGTTAAAGTACTTGCACATAATAAGGTTTATAATTTCGGAAAAGTATTAATTTTGTTTTATTAATCTAGGAGACTAACACGTGAGCCAAGAAAAATTGATATATTCACTGAAAACTGCGAGTTATCTCGTGTCTTGCGTACAAAAAGAATTTCTGGAGAATTCTCTGTTCAAAACTATAAGTTAGCTCGCATAGGGTTGTTCTTTTTGTAACTTTTACTACATAATAAATATAATTAATTAGTATATTAATTCTTTTCAAGGATAACACGTATGTTTATATCATAAAGTAGGGATAGACTGCGCATTCTTATGAGGCAGCTGAAGATAAGAGTAAAGAATAGAGGTATGTTGAATAAAGTGCTTCCTTTGTCACACACAGTACTGTAGGAGAGTGACGTAGCGCAAACAAAGAGAGAAAAACATGGTGAAAAAAAGAAGAGATGCATATCTCCTCTTCTTTCTTCTCCTTCTTCTTCTCATTCTCGCCACTAAATATAGGTAATTAGACAAGGAAAGCATTTTACTCTCTATTGTTTCTTTTTATTAATGCTGACTTCAGCTCTTAAATGGGAAGTTTACCTCTATAAATCTACAAACATACATGATGGTCTATAATGTTCAATTTTTTAACTAAAATATTGAACTGAAATTATCAACAAAAACACATGGTATATTATTGTGAATAAATATTCATATTTACACAAAATTTCATATAAATACAAAGTTTGTATTTTAGTTATTACAAAATATATAGTTTATAAGATCGTTGTAGGTATAAATTCACAGAGGAAGGTTGTTGCTATTATATTTGTCCAGTTAATAGCAACAATTAGTTGAGCCTAAAAAGTTGAGACTTTGGAATCGCGAAAAGGGTAACATCTTGCCTCGATTTTTCCTATTTATGACACTTTTAAATTAAAACAAATCACAATTAAATTACTTTGAGATTAAATTCAAGCAATATGAGGAAAAAGGACGATGAGAGTCTATTACGGATTTAATTTTCATGTATTTTTTGTATACCGTACACGTAAATCAATTTTTTCTGACTTTAATAAATTTATATCTCTGAAGAAATTAATAGGATATTTTGAGATTAAAGTGACACTTTTTGAGAACAAAGTGATAATCATATTAAAACAAAAATATTTAAACAAAATCCTTTAATATTATTATGATATTCACTCCGTGTTACGCGAAATCACGTGAAGTTACGGCGCGTTAATCGGACGGGTTAATCAGCGGGCGAAAATTACACCCTGATATCTGCGTATCGCCAGATATACACGAACGCAAATGTTTTCCGAGCAATTCCTCAGCTCTCGCTCACCTGTCTCCCTCTCCGCTAGAAATAAATCAAATCGACGGGAGCATCTCGGAAGAGAGATGCTAAACTAAACGTTAACGTTTGTGCGTCGCGTGGCACAACATTTCCAAGTTGAGTGCGGCTTAATCGCCGAGATGGGTCGCGAGAACGAGTCAATAACGCATCTGTGTTGCGAGGCAAATTGAAGACGCCGTGAACACACACACACACACACACACACACACCTGCACGCATACATATGCAACACTCACCGTCTGCTTTATTTTTCGAGCACGGTTTGCTAAGGGCGAAACGAGTGGAGTGGTACGGGATGTTCTTCGGGGCTCTCTCGCTCTTCTCGCAACGAGCTCGTGAGGCGGGAAGTAACATGATTTCGGTGCGCGACGCGCGCGGAGGACGTGGAGGAGTGAAGGTTTTCACGAGGGCGTAAGCCCGCTAACGAGCGACAAGCAGCGTTGAGCTACACGACGGAAAATGAAAATCTTTTTTAGCTGAGAACTAAAACATCGACTTGAGAAGGTAGATGACGCGCTTGCGTACACGCCTTATATTACCGTTCCCATAAAAACTGAGGGTGCGACAGATACGACGTACAGTGGAGACAAATAGAAATTTACTGTTCAAAAGTCGCTAGAGATCATAATTTTATAGTAATCGGGACGAATGTTTTTTTTTTTTAATTAAACGTTGATTAATATAGAAAAAAACTGACGAACTCGATTTTTCAAAAATCTCTTCTAAATGTTGCAATATTAATAAGAATTTGTAAAAAATTATCAAGTGTTGCGAGCCAATTGCATTCCAATTGAAAAATTATTCATCTTTTCGCTGCGCAGTACAGTGTACTAAGGTTTTCAATATCTCTAATTATGAATCTGATATAAAAATCAGAATTTGGCAGTTGACAATTGCTAATCTCCTGTCAACATAAACAAAATCATTATGTTTTAACACAGTATATTGCAATAAGGTATATAAAATCGTTCAACACGAGTGTGAAATCAGTATTAAGATCTAGTATTTAACAGTTGTCTGTCAGTCCCATTGCCGATATGAAAAAAATATTTCTGTAGCATGAAATCTGTCACAGTAAGGTATATTAGGTTCAGGTTGCTGAATATGAACTTATTCTTATTAATATTGCAACATTTAGAAGAATTTCTTTTTTTAATTAGGCTCGACATTTTTTTCTACATTGATTAATGTTTAATTTAAAAAAAAAATTCATCCCAATTGCTATAAAATTGTGGTCTCTAGCGATTTTTGAACAGTAAATTTCTAATAAATTTCTTTCTCCCCACGGCGGAGGATGGGCTGAGAAAGACTTTAAATCGTCGATCGGCGAGGAAGGTTCGCTCTCTTCGAAATTGTTTGAGTTTGAAAAATAATTAAATTTTTTGTCAGGATTGCGCAAATTTTACATCAATTGAAATTAAGTCTGCAAGTTTGCGATATTAAATTCATCATGAACAGTGAGCAGACAAATCGCATAAAACTTTAACTACGAATGTATTTTATTGCCACAAATGTTACATTAAATTTTAGTGTAATTTTAAGCATTTTGATTTGGAGTAAATAAGTTTCTTAAAAAAACGAAATAAATGTACTCTTTTATCAATACATACTCGCGCGATGCATCGAAGCTAGGCGAAAAAATTACTGTGATTTGTGTCTTGTAACCACATAAGTAATATTGTAAAAGCGAATTTTGCGATCTGTAAGCAACGAGTGATAAACATCAGAGACCCGAGTTGGTCTAATTTCGATTGGAGCAAGAGGAAGCTAAATAGAGGAAAATTATCTTTATCAAATTTGTACAATCAATCATAATAATTAGTTGTTTGAGAAGTTATAACATTCTAGCAAATATAATATCTTGTCCCTATTTCTCCTAAATTAGTACAGAACTTATAATTATATAATTTATGCTTCTTTTGCAATAAGCAAGAGATTTACAAAAAAACACGAAAAATTTTCTGAAATAATTATGACAGTTAAATCGCCATATATAATTCTATGGTTGATTTTTTCCAGTTACTAAAAAGTTGATATAATTATATGCGTAATATAAGTAATTCTTTCTCTGTTTGAGAGGTTAAATAAAGCAGAGAGCAAATACGATAAACAATCTATTGGATCAGCTTTGAATCTATTGGGTTGTCCTTGTTGAATTAGCTTAAAACAACAGCAAAATTTTGTAAAAACGATTGAGGCAGTCAACTCGCTACAGCAAAATTGATCTGAAATTAAGTCCGTTAAAATGGTTCGAGTTATTTCGACTCATCTTTTTTTATGTACAGTAGTAGGCTTTCTACTAGATCTTTTTTTATGTACTGCAAACTACGACTTTGGTGTGTCTCGATTTGGTGGTGAAATATTAGTTTCGACGTATTTCGACGTAGGGAAAAGTAACGCGTACTCTTGATAGTCAGAAAGTATTTTAAGATAAGGAAACCCGAGGCATAACGAGAACACACACACAACACAATAACACACTTTTCTAAAGTTTAAATAAGTTCTAAGTATCTTAAAAATAAATAAATCAACTTGGTTTTGCATCAAAATATTCCTTAAATTATCTTGTATAAGAAAAACACAAGTTTTACTGTGAAAGAATAATTTAAAAGAACGAAATTATTGTTTTATTGAAAGTATGATTGAAACTTCATTATGCTTCCTAGGCAAACTGATATTTAATAAAACTTATATATTTATTTTCTAAAAATTGGTTTTTAGAAGTGACTCATTAAAATATGCAATAAAAATGCATTGCACGATTTTTGGTTACTTATAATTATTTATCATCAACACTTTTCTCATAAAACGATAAAACTATATATTTTCTTATTACAATATGAATAACAGTCATTGCTTTTAGTATGATAATCTTTGATATAAATTTTCTGAAACACAGCATATGATAAGAAATAATGCAACTTAACATTTGAAGTACATAATGGCATAATCCTGTTATACCTCGAAATATATAAGTTTGGAATGCAGTACGAAATATCATAGTTGACGTTTGCACAGGGATTTAATTAAAATGACGAGAATAGGTCATTATTTTAATAATAGAATAACATTGATATACATACGATAATAAAAAGAGGAATTTTATCAATGTTTACCTTGTGCAAATATATCAAACAAATTGCAACGTAGTCGCGGAATACGCAGCAAATGCATGAAACAATTTTTTTCAGCTAAAACCATGAAGTAAGAGGGAAGGAGATGAAACTCCGTGAAACGAAAGTGGTCCTGATTCGTGTCTCCTAATTGAGAGGGAATCCGCTGGAAGGAATAACTTCTTATGGTTGGACGCCATTTGTAAAGCAATAAGTTAGAGCGAGATAAAATATACTTCTCACTCTTATTCAGTAGTGTAGCATTTTAGCTAAAGAGCTGCATTACTAAACTGGTGCAATAAGAGTGAGACATATATTTGATCTCGCTCTAACTTATTGCTTTACAAATGGCGTCTAATTATAAGAAGTGGGACAATTAGGGGACACGAATCAGGACCACTTTCTTTACTCGCGCCCTATCAAGTTTGATCTCCTTATCTCTTCATGGCTAAAACTAATATATGACAACGATACGCGGCAAGAGACATCTAACAGTGACGATTGCAAAACATTTCATTACACAGCAATATTTCTATAAAAAGTTATCGAGCATATCCTATTACCCGAGCAAAAATTGAATCTAGTGATTGTCTAGTAATGACACAGAAAAGTTGGGTCTTACATCGCTACTAGCTAGGAATATAACGTTCACTTCTCCTAGTGGCTGTACCAGAAAAATTATCTAGTAGCTAGATACAAAAAAATAACTTGTAACTATAATTGGTATAAGTACTAGACAGTTCTGATATCCAATTTTTATTCAGGATTTTTACCGATGATTTTCTATCTCATTACTGTGTAATCTTTTTCATCTAGCCAGTATCTTTGTAATTGGTATAGTTACTAGATAGTTCTGGCATTCAAAAGACTGAATAGGAATGTTTAGCCAGTCACGAGCTAGTGACTGGCTAGAAAACTCATCTAGTCATTACTATCTAGCTACTAGTCTTGAAATCTACTCTACTAGATACATTTTTGCTCGGGTATGTCCTGTTACGTTCCCGTATATTCCGCGAAAAGCCCGATCGCTATCTCGGCAAACGAACGTGAGAACGAATCGAGCGCGCGATATCGAGATATTTCTCTAACGCACTTTCGACACTGCGGTAGTTATTCGTACCCTCGAATAAAGAGTCGAACGATCGGGGTCACGTAAACGCGTACGTAATGAATGTTAGAAGACGCGGGCAGGAGTGGGACGAGAAGGAGGGGGGGATAATTGCGTTTAACTGCAATTGCGTGAACGATGAAATGCGAGCAGAAAACACGCGTTGCACGCACGATGGTAAACTGATTTTTCGACGTTTACGCGAGCGCGTCGACCGCGAATTAACGGAACTTATTATATCACAAAGTGCCATATTATAAAGCGCGCGCTCGCATGCTCTCGCATTATGTGACAATCAACCGTATTAGCGCGTAAAGTTGCAGTCGTTGCAGCGCACATGAATCGCAGGGACGCAGGAATGAGACCGTGTTTGCGGAGAGCGTTGTGTTTAATATTTTAACTGCTTTGGCAAACGAGCGAAAATAGGTTCTAACGCGTCTGCAAAGCGTCACTGCGCGATCCCACTTAAAGAAGGGGAATAAGGGGATGCTGGAGTCCATGACGAACTCGAACAATGTCGATAATGCAGAGACGATCGTCACTAATAATCATGCTATCCTTTTCGTACTTCTTGTATATACAGAACTTACGTGAATGTGTGTTGCTTTGTTTTGCCATATTCAACGGAAAATCTAACCATATATGTTTAGAAATTTTTCTGCAAACTTTTTCGATATTCTTAAGGGGATGCTGGAATCCATGACGAACTCGAACAATGTCGATAATGCAGAGACGATCGTCACTAATAATCACGCTATCCTTCTCGTACTTCTTGTATATACACTGAGAGAAGAATTTAGTAAATATTATCAAAATTTGGTTACTATTACTAAATGATAGACGTAAATATAGCGGGCCAAAGCTATGGCAATACTTATTAATTAATTTAGTTCTGTAAAATAAATTATTTATTTGACAGAAGTAAAATTTATTTGCTTCCAGAATATATTTGGTAAATAAAACTTATTGAATAGTTGAGCAGAATAAGCGACTTTGTAATAGTTACAAAATGTTTAGTAAGTTCAACCAACCATCTGTAATAGATATTGAAACGATGTAATAGCTGCAAATGAATGAATTTTTCGTTGTACTACAACAAAACATACTTATACTGATAACAAAATAGAATTCGTACCTACTGAATTTTTTATTATATGGGATATAACGATTTCATAACAATTATCAAATATCTGTTCATAACTGTAATATATTTTATATTAAATATTTAACATTAAGTAATTATTACTAAATTATTTAATTGATGTTACTGTGAATGCAATTACGTCATACTCCCGATCTACTAAATATTTGGTAATTATTATCATATTTAGTATTAGTTACTAAGGATTCAATAAATTTCTGTAACTAAATGCAGTTTGTTATAGTTACCAGTCTTTTCTCTCAGTGTATAGAACTTACGTGAATGTGTGTTGCTTTGTTTTGACATATTCAACGGAAAACCTAACCATATATGTGTAGAAATTTTTCTGCAAACTTTTTCGATATTCTTAAGGGGATTCTGGAGTCGATGACGAACTCGAACAATGTCGATAATGCAGAGACGATCGTCACTAACATAATTACGCTATCCTTTTTGTATTTCTTGTATATACAGAACTTACATGAATGTATGTTGCTTTGTTTTACCATATTCGATGGAAAACCTAACCATATATGTATAGAAATCTTTCCGCAAACTTTTTCGATATTTTGAAGCTTCCAAATACAAATGCAAAGATAGAGCAATGTTCTTCAAAATTTTTCTGTTTGGAGCATCCACACTTTCAGTATATACAAGATGTAGAATTTTTGGATTATTCGATATTTTTAAGCTTCCAAATGCAAATGCAAAGGTAGAACAATGTTCTTCAAAATTTTTCTGTTTGGAGCATCCACACTTTCAGTATATACAAGATGTAGAATTTTTGGATTATTCGATATTTTTAAGCTTCCAAATGCAAATGCAAAGGTAGAACAATGTTCTTCAAAATTTTTCTGTTTGGAGCATCCACACTTTCAGTATATACAAGATGTAGAATTTTTGGATTATTCGATATTTTTAAGCTTCCAAATGCAAATGCAAAGGTAGAACAATGTTCTTCAAAATTTTTCTGTTTGGAGCATCCACACTTTCAGTATATACAAGATGTAGAATTTTTGGATTATTCGATATTTTTAAGCTTCCAAATGCAAATGCAAAGGTAGAACAATGTTCTTCAAAATTTTTCTGTTTGGAATATCCACACTTTCGATATGTACAAGCTGCGGAACTTTTGGGTTAGGCAAATATTACGCTGACACATTGAGAGAAAAATACTTTCGCTCCCAACAAAACTGTTTTGTAATTTTAATCACAAAAATAGTTAGAGTAATCATCCTTCTAATAACACTTACTAAAACAATGGTTATTCTAACTATTTAAATAGTTAGTGTAATTAGAAAGATGGTTATTATAACTATTTTTGTGGTTAAAATTACAAAACAATTTTGTTGGGAGCGAAAGTAATCATATTTTTCTCTTAGCGCAGCTTGAGATTTTACATTAAAAATTTTTTGTTCGTTTTCGTCACATATCGAGCAATGCTCCTATTTATTTTTGCACGTACTTTTATTGCGTAAAAGAATTTGTAATTCGGTGTAACCAATACGACGTAAACTTTACAGAAAAATGAATTCGACGAATTCGACGAATTCGAAGTGGATCGGAATTTGGATTTATCTTTATTATTATATTATAGTAGTAAATTATACATATTAATAAGTTGTATAGTATTAAATATATTTATAAATTTGATACGCACGTGAACTCTGTTAGACAATTTATTCAGCGACGCAAACAAGCGAGACGTTCCATCGTCTGCGCTCGATTTTTCCTATAGATGTTCGCGCGCCAGAGTCGCGAGAATAATTCAGTCAAACTGAAGTGATACAAATGTGTCTTTATTCTGTCAATAATTATTTTAAACGAGTGACCGTTCGAGTGACCGAGTCGCTCGTTTAAAATAATTATTGATAGAAGTACCGATAGAGATATGATTGAGAGAGCGATGATTTAATGCCAAATGGAAGATCAAACGTCACTTTTCACCGTGTATATTTCAATCTTTATGTTACTGATGAGACTTCCATATGATTGTAATTACGAGAGAATTACCTGTTGCATAGAGAATAGTTGTCGGAGAACAAGTTGGGGACAGCTTCTAGCTTCCATAACATTTCTGTTTATTTCTTAGTTCTACAGAGAAAGAGAGAGAGAGAGAGAGAGAGAGAGTTTTATAGTAAAAATTATTATAAAATTTTGTAACTGAGGAATAAGTCGATATTCCGCATTATGCTTTCATTTGATTATATTTTCATTTGATTCTACTTTCATTTCATTATGCTTTCATTTTATATATTATTTATACTTTAATGATTAAAATATGCTATTACAAAATTTACTATGTTTCCAGCGAAATTTACTGTACTATAGCAAGATGGACTTTGCAGTCTACTTTTGCACTACTAAAAATATAGTAAAATTAAAAAGAATTCCCACATAGAAATATCTCAAGATTGTATCCCTGATTATATATTTCTGACATAGCATTGATTCTAGTTAAAACGCCTAAATTGGTCCTATAATTGGTTATCTTATTATAGTACCAATTGGGAGTCACAGTCTTTGTCTTAAATATAGATTCTCTGTCTACTTGTTTAAAATGAAACATTGAAAGCAGTGAATATAAACTGATTTGCAGTTATAAATGTAGCACTGAAACTGCTCAGTTATTATGCTATAATTTTAACTGATATCAATGACTGTTCACTGATTCACTTTAAGAAAGTAGAGTCAAAATAGAAATATAAGATTTCGCGATTTTTCTAATTGGTAATGTCGATATATTTTTATAATATTAGATAGAAAGTCCCATTTTTATGCTACTATTGTGTATTCAACAGAAAAGAAAATTAAAAATATAATATTTTGAAAAAAAAAATATATACTTCTATTAAATAATAACGTATTTTATTAAATAATAATATTATTTAGAAAGTTTACATATTTTATTACATTTTAACATTAAATAATCAGAAAAAGTATTGGGAAGATTTTGAGTTTCTCCGCTTAGAATCAAATGTTTGAAACATTATACTTCTAATTCCGAATGAAGAAACTTTCTAAATATTCCAAAGCATAACTCATAATTATCTTGAGAAATCAGACTAGATTCCAATTAGGTCCCAAGAAATTCTCTATGCGGGTGTTTATATAAAAAAAGCTATAATACTTTCTCCGTGTATTCAGTACGTAAATTATGAATATATACATTTGATGAATATACAGTTTTTTTATTTATCCTAGAATTGTAATACATATGCATAATCGCAGGTTCTGGAAATAATGCGTTATTTGTGATGTTTCTCTTTACTATTACAAATTATTTTTCTGCAGCAACGACATTGTAATGATGTTATTTTTCTCTATTGATGACAAATTACGATAATAATAGTGACAAATTACATTTATCATATCACGGTAACAAATATAACACCATCGGTTCAAGAGTTACTTTATACATGTAAAATACATCTACATGGGATGAGCGTCAGCGAATCACAAAAGAGAAAAATGTCTCGAAAATTTAGTTAAAATAATACGGAGAACTGGAAAGTCTCATTACTTCTTCAGTAACGATATAAATTATTTTTCAAGAAAAGAGTAGTGGGATAGTAGTAAGTTATTCTCTCAATTTCTTGGAACAAAATAAGTGATAATTCATTTAAAAAAGTTACGAAAATATCACCATTCGGAATCATAAAAGTGAATATTTAATTGGAATTTAAAATAAGTTCTTAATTTACACAAATAAACGTTTCAATCGATTAGTATAAAGTTCTTCTGAAATAGTGAAGTACAGTTAATAATGAAAGAAAGGTTGCAACTTTTTCTTTGTTTTGAATGAGTTTTAAAACGCATCCAATAAGAAAACTTATTTTTTTAATAATACTTATATAATTGTTCTTGTTGAGTTCTTGTTGGGTAAAAACATTCTGAAGATCATTGAAGTAAAAGTGTCGGAGACAAGGATTTCGCAACTTACTCTCCACTGACTATACATTAGTTTCAATGACTGTACTTTAATTTGGAGTGAAAATATTCACTCCACACCGACCGATTTTTCAATGATAAACTTAGATTTTCAATGATTTCAACTTAAACTCTGTTTAAACAAACGCATTGTTAGAATAGAGTTTAAATTTAAATTTAAATTTGAACCCAAGTTTAAACTGCTATTGAAAAATCGCCTCTTAGAGAAAATGATGACAATTGTACACTAAGTAACAACAATATAAGGTTTGTAAATAGAATTAATACAGTTAAAGAAATTAATACAGTTGTATTAATTATAGTTGAAGAATCTATCTTGTAGTTACTGCAACCAAATATTTAGTTACAATAACTACAAAATAATTTATTTAACTATATACATCACAATTCCACAATGCAAAATTCTTATAATCGTTATCTACATAGTTGCCATTAACATGTTTTTCTCTGAGTGCATCATTCAGAGTGGAGAATTTACTCTGATATGAGCAAACACTCACTCGCATTCGAGTCATTCAACTTTTAGCGTTAAATTCCACTCGAAGGAACTTGGAACACTTGTTTCAAAATATTTATTGAAAGATCAACGATAACAATTCTCCCCCAGTTCTTAATACAGAACATATTAATTACGTATTAATACAACTGTATTAATTTCTTTACCTATATTAATTCTATTTACAAACCTCATGTTGTTTAACCTTTCTTTCATTATTAACTGTACTTCACTATTTCAGAAGAACTTTATACTAATCGATTGAAACGTTTATTTGTGTAAATTAAGAACTTATTTTAAATTCCAATTAAATATTCACTTTTATGATTCCGAATGGTGATATTTTCGTAACTTTTTTAAATGAATTATCACTTATTTTGTTCCAAGAAATTGAGAGAATAACTTACTACTATCCCACTACTCTTTTCTTGAAAAATAATTTATATCGTTACTGAAGAAGTAATGAGACTTTCCAGTTGTCATTTAATATACAATTGTTACCATTATGTCTTTTTCTCTAAGAGGCGATTTTTCAGTAGCAGTTTAAAGTTATTCCAACATATTGTATATTTCTGAATATTTCGAATCCCACCAGCGCGCGTGATGACGGCCACGTCGAAATTAGGGGATAACAGATTAAGGGAATCTCTATTGACTTGTACAACGCTTCGTCGTACGAACGCAACGGTATGTTGTAGCGTGACGCGGCCCACACGACGTAAATAATTACTGCGCTCGTCGGGAGAAATGCGGAGACAAGGATTTCGCATCCAGCCAGACGGCGATACTCCACGATCCTACGGAGAGGTGCATCTGAGAGAGGAGATTCCTCTCTCCCGCTCGACGTCTGGGCTACTGAAAAATTCACGAGTATTTCGTATTCGGTACTTTGTATGGTCGTTTTACAGCCTCGCCGTTCATTCGTGAAGCAAAGTACCGAAGCGCGGAATCATATTTACGGTATCTCTCTCTCTCTCTCTCTCTCCACCCTCCCGCCCTTTTCTCCCTTTCGTCTCGCATCGCGAGCTCACGAGGCACAACGAGGCGAGAGAAGAAGGTCTCCCCTTCCTCCTCCTCCTCCCCCAGCCGTCGTCCTCCCTCGCTCGTGCATTTCACGAGCATCACTTAAATTATGTTTACCCGTTAAATGATAGTCCTTTCCCCCCTCCCTCTCCCTAATATTCCGCTCACTACAATTTACGAGCATAAATTGTAGACGCGAGGCACTTCTCGCGAGCAAAACGCGCGCACGTGTCTGTGCGATAAAACTAGATTACACGCTCCCTCATCGAGTTACCATCGCGAGAGTGTCGCTCATTAGCGAACATAGTCGACCTGACCGCGCGTCGATATCTCGCCGCATTGTCCTCCCCCTCGCTTTACCCCCTCGCGGGGTGTCTCCCGACGCCGCGGCGCGACGTCTTAACGTCGCGGTGAGAGAAAACTCCGGAAGGTTCCCGGCGCTATTTCGGTGGCGCGATAAACCTCGAGGGCCTACGCACACGTGGCGCTACGTGGATGAAGCCCTTGACGCGCTCTCTTCCGCTCTTCTCTCGGACATTTATCACCCGGCTTTTCGACTCGCCCGCGAGCGCGCGCCTGCTTTTCCTCTCGCCAGACGCACTTCTAATGTGTTTACACACTCGCGTCGACACGTTCGTGCGGGGACTTTCGAGACCGTCGCCTTTTCGGATCGTCGTCCTCGAAGGATCCTTAAGTGATGGCGTTTCGCGCCGTTGGAATGCGCGATGACGCGAGCATATCGCGGCTCGCGTGATGAATGGCGTGATGGGAGCTACCCTGCCCTTTTCTTCTACAATTTTCTATTTAACCGGTTCACTGTGAACTCGGAACCAATGTTTCATGCCAAAACTGGTGAAAACAAAAAATTCCGCATTTTATATGAAAGCTCATCTAATAAGGGGTTTTTTGGGTAGCTGATTACGAATTCGAGGTCAAATTTATTTATTAATTAGGGATGGGCGATACAGTACACTGAGAGTAAATATTATCAAAATTTGGTTATTATTATTAAATGATAGACGTAAATATAGCGGGTCAAAGCTATGGCAATACTTATTAATTAATTTAGTTCTGTAAAATAAATTATTTATTTGACAGAAGTAAAATTTATTTGCTTCCAGAATATATTTGGTAAATAAAACTTATTGAATAGTTGAGCAAAATAAGCGATTTTGTAATAGTTACAAAATTTTTGATAGGTTCAACCAACTATCTGTAATAATAGATATTGAAACGATGTAATAGCAGCAAATGAATGAATTTTTCGTTGTGCTGCAATAAAACATACTTATATTGGTAACAAAATAGAACTCGTACCTACTGAATTTTTTATTATATGGGATATAACGATTTTATAACAATTATCAAATATCTGTTCATAACTGTAATATATTTTATATTAAATATTTAACATTAAGTAACTATTACTAAATTATTTAATTGATGTTACTGTGAATGCAATTACTTCATACTCCCGATCTATTAAATATTTGGTAATTATTATCATATTTAATATTAGTTACTAAGGATTCAATGAATTTCCGTAACTAAATGCAGTTTGTTATAGTCACCAGTTTTTTCTCTCAGTGTAGAAAGTATCGATATTTCGTATTGAAATGTATCGTAAATAAAAATATCGATATATAAAAAATAGGTGGAATGTATCGATATTAGTGATATCGATATTATCGATATCATCTTACTTTTTTCAACATACCGCAATATAATTATAAATAATATTAATTTTATTTATGCACGAGTTGATATATTGGTGTTTAACATATGATTACATACAAAGTTACGTATTTATAGTGTAACGTTATTATATATTATAACTTATATTGTAACATGTTGAGGAAGTGTTCAATTTGTAAAAATACGTTACTATTCCCTTTTTTATTAAACAAAATTTAAACAATGAAAAGTCAGTAAGAAGATCAATGACCATAAATTTATTTTCTTTTTCTACATCTATTAACATAAAAGGTCAAAGACATTTTGTGCATTTCCGTCCAATAGAATATGTCAAAACTTGTTTAAATATGAGAAATTAATTTGCGTAATAGAAGGTTAACTGATTTCAAAGAGGTTCTTAGTT
>NW_022639505.1:886930-892290 GCF_010583005.1 Odontomachus brunneus | reverse complement strand
ATATATATATATATATATATATATATATATATATATATATATATTTATATATGTGCGTGTGTGTATGTTTGTTTGTTTATATGTTCTCTTATAATTTGAGAACCTTTAAAGATATTGAAGTGCAATTTTTTGTAGCTTATTCAGTTCGTGTCATTTGCATGATTCTTATATAGATTAGTGTGATTATCTCCGAGTTTGTCTGAGTGATTTGAAAATTCTATTACTTTCTTGAAAATCTGAGAACATCTAAAGATACAAAACGGAATTTATTTTTAACTGAGTTAAGAGGAAACATTTTTTTAACTTCAAAAACGGACTTTTAGTAAATAATTCAGGACTATGAAATTGAGAGCTTTTTCAACAAAATTAAACCGTCTCCAAAAGCTTTAAAAGTATGAACTTGACAAACATGAGAAATTATTATCGTTTGTGTAAATATTTTCACGATTTAGGTAAATTGATAGGTGGTCAACTATATCGTGTATTTATTTTATAGTCGAGGCGAAATCTGTCGATTTATATTTTTTATTTAGATATTATTTACGTTTCACAGTTCAATGTACAGGCGACGAATTTTGTTCGTAAAATTTGGATATAAACAGCCGGCGAATGGGAAAACACGCGGATTAAATCCGTCGCCCGTGCGCGCAGTTATAACGTTATATCTCGCGCTATCGTACGTTAAACGGATCAGAATGGCGCGTAATTATTTCCGGGCGACAAACTCGCCAGCGATGTAATCAAACTCGGATTAAAAGCGCGCCGCTCGTCTTCGTTAGGAAGAATCTAACGGGGAAAGAGACGGTGGAGAGGGGCGAACGAGAAGTGAAAGAAGAAAACGAAAATACCGCCTCTTTTGAAACTTCCGACGACAATTTTTCATCGTCATAAAAGCCAATTTAAGCCCGATCCCGCGGTCGCGCCTTCTCCCGACGGCACACTCGATCCCGGAGCATTTTCCGAAGTTGCAAACAAGAACCCCATCTGATCCCGATCAGAGCCAGGTCGGATTGTACTGTCAATTATCCGGGCGCCGCGTCTAAACGTTCCACCTCCTCGACGAAGCGCACAGCTCGAGTGAAAATTACTATAATTTTCTCCCATCGACCGCGCGCGAATGCGGAAGCCGCACTCGTCGCGGATATAATCAAGTCTCAATTACGCGCGCCCGTCTTAATCAGCGGCTGAGGGAATAAGAATGTGACAAAGCGAAATCAGCCACAAGAAACGGGCGCGCTTCGCGCCCGGGAAAACTGCAAATTCACGTGTATGCGTGCTATCTCGGCTGAATCTCCTTTTACATGCTTCTTATCATTTTGAGTCACGTCACAAGGAAAAGAATTAGCTGCGGCGGCAAGAATCTGTGCATGACATCTAGATCTCGTTGTAACATATAAATGCCTGAAAGTAAAGCTGCCAGTCGTACAATAAAATAATAATAAAGAATTTCAACAACATATAATGCAAAAACATAAGTCGAAATATTCTATTTCATATAATATATAATAATTTTTATTTTTTTACGTTTTACAATATTATAAAAAAAAAGATATGGAGGGTTTTATTATTAAAAAAATAAAAATAACCTTAATTTTCAGAAAATAAACACGATATCAATAAATTAATTCTGTGTTCCACGCCAATTACAAGTACGTGTATTTAGCTGTGTAGTAGCAAAACTTTTGACCAGCAGATTTGCTCAAATATTTTTAACAAATTATTATTAACTGTGGCAGAGAAATCTTTTTTTTTTCTATACATTTAACACGTTTAAATGTATTAAATTATAATTTACTCGTCTCTCTCTTAAACGTCTTATAAATGTATTAATTAATTCTAAATGACGTTTTGAATGACTCAAACGTGTCAAATAACATAATTTAAGACTGCAAGAAACGTATGAAACGTAAAAAATGTATAAAAAGCTTTAGCTATATTACATACTTATATGTTTCAAATTAACACACTTGAAAATTTGTAGTGAATTGAATTAACATACTCACGCGATCACACCGTGTACATACGCAAACATGAAATCGATTCGCCGGTTTCTTTCTTTTTTTAACATGCTGTCTGTCAAACACGAATTGTCTCGTTAGCATGAAGATAAAAAAAATTTCACGAGAATAGAACCCTTGTTTGCGAGAATTGAACCAATTGAACATAACCAGTTTGACGCATATTTATCTCAAAATATGAAAATAACAAATCAAACTCCAGAGAGAATAGGTAGTTTTTTTTAATATATTATTTGGTATTGTTAATTATATTAAGCTGTGACATTTGTATATCTTAAAAAATATTATAGTAATAATAGCTTTATTGGTTACAAGAGAAAAGAAAAAACCAAACAATAGTGCAGAGAGTTTCTACAGAAGAATGCCACCAATAGGCAAGACAATAGCATTGTAGCTGCAATAATTGACTTACCTAAAGAATTATAACGTATATCGGGTGTTCATCGTAACGCAGTATCCGTATTTTTATTAGTTACAATAATCGGACAGAGGAAAAAGTTTTAGATGCAATTAAACAGTTTTAAACGACAAGAAAATGCGATAATAGAAATTTGATAAAAGTTCTTTTTTCACAAAAAAAAAACTAATCTGTCCATATTTTCCTTTATTTGTAGTGTTGTAAACGGGACAAATTTAATAGTAACTCATAATATCTTTACTGTTATGTTATAGCAAAAAAGAGCACGGTAAAATAATAATAAAGAATTTCAACAACATATAATGCAGAAAACATAAATCGAAATATTCTAATTCATGCAATATATAAAAAATTTTATTTTTTACGTTTTGCAATGTTACAAAAGAAAAAAGATATAGGAGGTTCTGTTATAAAAAAGTAAAAATAACCTCAGTTTTCAGAAAATAAATACGAATGAATTAATTCTCGGTTCCACGCCAATTACAGATTAACGCGCCTGGATTTCTGTTTTATGAGTTTTGTTCTAATTGTATATATGTAATAGATATAATTTATTATCATAGCAAAATAATACGCTGATTTTAAGATGGCATCGGAGACAAAGTTCCCAGACGACGCTGCGACAGTGAACGCGTTAACGACCTTTCGTAGAACGTCACGACTTGAAGCGGCGCCGATGGGACACTTTGATTTGGCTCGATCGAACGAGTCGTCTGACGTGCGACGTCAGATCGTTAAACAGAAAGTTGGTGCTATGAAATATCTTTCGTATTTATCTGAAATACGCGTCGAAATAATGCAATGCCAAATGAATGAAACGACCGATGAAAGCGCTTTTTCGCTGGACGGCGGTGTAATCTCTGAGTAAAAAGTTGAGGGATTGAAATTGCGGGACTGCATAATCAGTGTAATCAGTTTTTTTGTTTCTGCTGGAGCGTGCGGCCGGCAACATGCACGCTGGACTACTTGCACGGCACAAAAGGCGCCGCACAAATCCTATAACAGTCAGCGGGAGAACGATATTTTCCGACGGTGGATTTACCGATGACGGATTTGCGAACTAATTACGCGCAGCCCGTATATACGTTATATATGCGCTCTCACACCCATATCGAGAATATTTCAAAGGATGGACCGCGCCGCGGCCATCGACTCCGCTCGTTTCCTCCCACGGGAAATGAAGTTCGCGTGACAGGACGACGATTACGTCCTGCATGACCGAACGTCGGCGACAGGCCGAACTTTCTGCAAGAGTGGGACTTATATACGTTAATTAAATGTAATCTCAAATACTCGTTAATTAGCCACCGAGACGAGTGTATCAAAGAGAGGGGAGAAAATGAGAGCAATTTTGAACTTGTATTAACTTGGCACGAGATGTCCGCCGTTTTTCTGATAAATTCGGTTTCCTTACTAAAATTTATTATATGGAATTCTATTCATTTTCTATTAAGACAAATTCTAATAGTTTTTATCTTTTTTAAAAATCTGAATATTTTATGTTAATAGCAAAATTATTTTGGGAAGTCAACATGTTATGTCCAATTCTAATTTAAAATAAAAACCAAAATAATATTCGTAAAATTTTTGCCGCTTACATTTGCATGTTTAAAGCATTACACTTCTAAGCTGAACCAATAATTACTTATCTATAGAATCTGACTGAATCTCTTAATTAGATCCCAGCGAAAATTTTCTATGCCAAAATATATTTATAACAGTATATCGTATGAAAAGCTGTTAGCTAGTTCGGAAAATAAATAGTCTTGATTATTTAATTTTTTCATATTCCTATTGTCCATCAATTTCCCATTAAATTAAATTCTGGTTAAATTTTCTATTAAATTCTCTATTAATCTTTTGTTAAAATAAATTCTATTTGTTTTCTATTTTATTTTTATTTACTTTTTCTTATTTTTATTAATTTTCTACTAATCCTTGGTCAATATTATTCAAATAGTCACACGTTTGGTTGGTTGAACTCAAACAAAACGAGCATTTTGTGCTTTTTTCAACTAATTTTGTCAATTAGACATTTTTATTCTAACAAGTTAAAAATATTTAAAAGTAAACAAAACATATCGCCAAATATATAAAATACCTCAAATATAAAATACATTGCAATATTTATATGGACAATAACTTAAAAGTCATATATTTTATATTTAATTAGTTTAATATTCTTTGAATCTCAGAGAATTCTTTCAGAAACATCAATTTTTCCATTGTTAATATTGCTGAAAAAACTCTCATATCTAACTATATTAAAATTATTAAAACATTATTAAATTAAACTTTTATTATACTAATTATTAAAAAATCATAACAAGATAAGAGAAAGATACCCATTTTTCCTTTTAAATGGTTAAAAATAATTATTATTGTTATGTAAATTATTATTATTGTTAGTTTATGACAATATAATTATTAATTTGATATAGATACTTTTGTCAAAAAATAATAAGATAAAATAAAAATTGATCAAGAAGAAATATTACTTTAATAACACAGTTGGCTGGATCTGACTAGGAAAGCGCGGCAAGAGAAATTAGGCTTTATACCGCACAAAATAGTATAATTCCACTTACCTAACTAGCCGCTGCGGGAAAACTCGCTTGAAAGACCTACGAAAGCGCAACACGTCACGCTTCACCCTTGTTTGCGTAGAAGCAATAAAAAACAGATCGGTATCTAACTCATAAGTGTCGGAAAAGGGTTAAATTTAGTTTTGTATAACGTTGTCAATTTTTTACGATTTGTTTTCGCATTATCTTCTCAACTGGTCTGTAAAAATTAATTTATTTTGCGGAAATATCACGTAGCTTTCTTTTGTTGCGATATTTCAATATTTAATTAATGCAATGTACATATTTGCAATAATATACTTATATTGAATATATATATATATATATATATATATATAT
>NW_022639505.1:878206-886886 GCF_010583005.1 Odontomachus brunneus | reverse complement strand
TGTGTGTGTGTGTGTGTGTGTGTGTGTGTGTGTGTGTGTGTGTGTGTGTGTGTGTGTGTGTGTGTGTGTGTGTGAATCACAAAAGTTGATTTGTCAAATCGACAACGAAACACGATGTCGAGGTAGGCTCGACATAGGACCGTGAAGGATTGACTTGTTTCTTAAAATAGGAAGAAACATTGAATGTTGATTGCATCATCCGTAAAATGATTAATCTCTCGAAATGGACAATTTCATTTTCCAATTCATCTGGCGAACACGACGAGCAAACATTGTTCACTAACCGGACACACACTTCCGGATCGTTATCGTACTTATAAATAATACACATGTGACAAGAGCGTCAAGGAAACGCCGAAGTGGCTTCCACACGCGCGCGCGCCGCTTCCGGCTCTCGGCGTCACTCATGTCGAATTTGTCCCCTCCTGCGCCTGCTTTTAGTAACGCTGCTCGACGAACAGCAGATGGTCATCTTTAGTTTCCTCAATTAATGAAGGTCACGCGAAAGTCTTTCACGCGCTAACACCGCATTCAACTTCTTCCTCTCGCTCCAGCCAAAATTAGACCAACTCGAATCCCTAATGTGTTTATCGCTCGTTGCTTACGGACCGCAAAATTCGCTGTTAGCATGTCATTCAGATGGCTGCAAGACATACAAATATTTTGCAATTTGTTGTAAAACTTATTTAATTTGTAATTTATTTGATTTATTTATACATTTTATATTTTTAATCGACGTAAAATTAAGAAAGTAGATGAACATTTTTCCCTTGCTTTTAACAATAATAATAATTTATATAACAATAATAATTATTTTTTAACCATTTAAAGGAAAAATTTGGTATTTTTCTTTTATCTTGTTATTATTTTTTAATCATTAGTATAATAAAAAATTTATTTAATAACGTTTTAATTATTTTTAAAATAGATGAGTTTTTTCAACAGTAACAACAATGGAAAAATTGGTGTTTCCGAAAGAATTTTCTGAGATTCAAAGAAGGTTAAACTAATTGAATATCCAATAGATGACTTTTAGGTTATTGCCCATATAAATATTGCAATATATTTTATATTTTAGGTATTTTATACATTTAGCGATATGTTTTGTTTACTTTTAAATATTTTTAACTTATTGTTAGAATAAAACTGCCTAATTGACAAAAGTTGAAAAAACCACAAAATATTCTTTTTGTTTGAGTTCGACCAACTAAACGTGTAACTGTTTGAATAATATTGACGAAAGATTAGTAGAAAATTAATAGAAATAAAAGGAAGTAAATAAAAATGAAATAAAAAACAAATAGAATTTATTTTAACAAAAGATTAATAGAATTTAATAGAAAATTTAATTAGAATTTAATTTAATAGAAAATTGATGGACAATAGGAATATGGAAAAATTAAATAATTAAGTCTATTACTTTTTTTAATCTTTTGTAAGTTTGCGGTCGATATTTTAACCACTTCACGTAAAGTTTAAAACATCTATTGTTTTACAATAAACATTCGACTATGCAGTTTTGCATATTATCTATATACCCATATGTTATATAAATGATATGTACCGAAAAATAGGTTTATCAGAATCATACAAGTATTTTCCATAAAAAATGTTGCTCAAAAAATGAAAATATGATATCTACTTGTCATATATAACATAAATTAATTTTTGGAATGTTTTAGCAAATATACCAGATTGGTGCAAATAATTTTTTTGTGTTTTTGCAAAGTTTAAGTTTTTATTTACAAATATTTTAATAAAAAAGCATAATATATGAACAAAATCAAATATTTAATATAACAAGTATTTAATATTTGCTTATATATTTATTAATATATATAAGCAAAAACTAATATTTTAGTTAACAAAAATAAAATTTTAATAATAACTTTCCACAAGTGATTGAAATATTAATCATAAAACTTGAATAACTGAGCACTTCCCTTGAATGGATTGTGGTAGATTTTTTGCCAAGCAATAATCATAATAATAAGTATTATAATACTTCTTATATTTCACATATTTATCTATCTTTAAGTATGTTATATAAACTTATAATAAACATTAGAGTCACTACCTTTAAAAAAAATTTTGTCCTTTAAAAGGCTAAACTTTGTCTTTTTAACCAACTCTGATGGAAATGGATCATTAATCATCGTTATATTGCTAATGATATGAACGAACCGATACGTTGAGTGCCGCAATGATTTCCACTGATTATTTGAATGCCCGACTCAAGTTTGAATCGCCAAGCCAAGCCACACGGCAAATAGGTGCAATTTGTAGCGCATATATTCGTTAGCTCGTTTCATTGCCTCTGTCGGCTACATATTTAATTTGTCATACGCAGTTGATTAAGTTTTATATGTAAATTAGTGAGACGCGGCAATATTATAGCGCAGGTCAGCCCGACGGCCACCACAACAGTCAATGTGTTAATCATGACATTATCGGGAGTCGATACTGCACCCCCCGTGGACCTTTCTCTCCATTTCGTCGCTCGAAGACCTGCTGTGCATGCACGTGTGCGTAAGTGTGCGTGGGCCTTTGCAACGCGAGCACGTCGTCGAACAACGGAGCGATACGTTGCGTCGTGTGACAGACAGGCTTACCTCTGTATGTGCAGAATGTGTGCGTGTATCATGTGTACTGCTTGTGCGTCTGCCTTCCCTCTTTTCTATATGCATTTCGATCTATTCCCTGCTCTCATTTTGCTGAATCCAACGTTCGAAGAGAGAGAGAGAGAGAGAGAGAGAGAGAGAGAGAGAGAGAGAGAGAGAGGGAGTGAGAGAGAAAGAAGGAGAAACAGAGGAAGGAGAGAGAAGCTCCTCTCGCGCATTTAAGAGAATGTTCTGCATTTGCATATTTATTCGACGAGGAGTGTACCGGAGGACTAAATTGTGCGCGATTATCGATTAACATCGACGAAACCCGATGAGTAAACAATATTCCATTTTCAATGTTTCCGATATTTTACTACAATTTTCACTCAACACTCCCCTTTGATGTTGATTTCATTAAAGAATATTATTTTTCACATTATATATATATATATTTTTTTTTTTTCACGTTATATATATATAGTTTCCCAGCTAAATGTCACAATCCCTCGTGAGGGCGTAGAGCGGATTGACGTGAACACGAAGGTCTTATGTCATTTTGCGACATTCACAATAACTATCGAGGTAGTAATTAAAGAAGATTTGCAGATTATGAACTCTCACAACTGTAGCCGTCGTGTGTGCGTTAGGTCAAACTTAACAAAAAGATCCTCTACCATTTTACAAATAACTATATAGATTTTTAGTTATTAATTAAATAAGATCATTGCATTATTGTACGAAATCGTGCAGCAATCTTCTTTAATTAATAATTAAAAATCTATGTGATTATTTGCAAAATAGTAGAGGACTTTTTTACTTAATTTGATCTAATGTATATAAGCACACGACGGCAGACGTCGCTATTACAGCTACCATAGCATGCGTGATCATTCACAAATCTTCCATAAATAATATTTTGATCATTGTTGCGATTTTGCAAAACGGTATTGGACTTTTTTGTTTATCTCAACTCGTTTACGTCCTCACGAGAAGTTGTGAAATTGAGCTGGAACATCCTGCATATATATTTGATATCAAGTTTCTTTGATCCATATATATCTGTGTGTGTGTATATATAATATATAAATATATAAATATATATTATATATATTATACATAAAATATGTGAGATTTATTTTATATATTTATATATATAAATATATAATATAATATATAATATTGTTAAATATAGCACAGGCTGTTACATAGTCAAATTTAAATCGATTTTATAAAGCGAATTTATAAAAATATTATTGCGAGATCGTGTGTTGTGAGTCAATCGGTCGGACGAGGAGAAAGAGAAAGGAAAAAGTACACGTCTTCGCCGTGAGAGCGAATTGAATCTTCCGTTATTATAAAATTAGTGTATTCGAAGCCGAAGCGCGTGTGCTCGCACGCTCGTCTGGCATCATTGTACTCGCAACGGGCTCGTGTCGCAACCGGTACCGCGTTCGTGTATTTGTTCGGCACAAAGCAAACTCGCATATTTATTAAGAGCATCGGAAAGCGATCGATTATCCGCGCACACTTGCGTTTAACTTTTATGAAGGTACAATGTGTGTCGTGCATCACGGAGCGATAAAATTATGGCCCCCCGAGTCACCGGGTTAACAATCGAGAAATTAATCGATCGAGTCTACTCCCCCCCTCCCTCGCTCCTCCCTCCCTCCTCTCCTCCCCGCCCCGTCCCCCACTCGCTCCATTGCGATGTCACAGAAGCGACAAAGACGAACGAAATACGTCGAAACGAATTTTCAAATCCCGAGTTACTCTCCGCGAAAGTTCATTTGCCTGTAACGCACGAATAGAAGCTCCTCGATCGTTTGCTAATCCCAATCTTTTTCTCTTTTTGCAGGTAAGTCCAGATTCTCATTTTCTTCGAAACAGTTTCCGCGCCGGGATATGAGGAGGAGGGGCCCCGGAAAGAAAAAGAGGAAGAGAAAGAACGAGGAAACAAGTAAGGCACCCCCCAATCCCCTCCCCCTCCTCTACCGCACTTCGGTAACGCGCGGGCGAGACGATTTCAAACTAAAACGCCGTTCTTCCGTTCTTCGGAATCTTTTCTTATAATTAAAAAAAAAAAAAAACGGTTTCTTTTAATTGCCGGGAAAGAACTGAGAAAGAAGAAATAGTTTTTTGCTGCTCAAATAATATGCTGTTTAATTTGTAACGTTTTTCATTGTATTAATGCGATCCAGAAAGTTGAGTTGTTTTCGTCGAAGTTTTTATTTTTATCTTCTATTTTTATCGCGAACTGTGCTCGACAAAAATTTGTCTTAAAAACGGCGCGCAAAACGAATCGGAGGGCGAATTCGTTTCTGCTCAAACCCTACGCAAACAATTCTCCTTTGATGGAATACGACAGCGTCTCAAGTTCCTCAGTAAGCAGTTTTTGTTTTAACTATGAGTATTCTTCCTCAAATAAGCTAACTTTCTTTCTCTTATATCGGCTTTTCTAAACTTTGTTAATGATCTCATTAACCTTATTGTCTCTACAAATGTTTATGTTGTAATGAAGAATGTTAAGTTCAGGCAAGGCTTGATCTCGCGTTTGTTTAATCTTTGTAGCTTTGGTTATCGCAAGAACACAGATTCAAATAGATTATGCATAGATAACATTATATTATATATTATATATTTGATCACAATATGTGTGTGTGTGTTTGGTTATTATTCTTTGAAGTTAATGTTACTGCTTAACACATAATATATTAATTTAATTTAACTTCAGTCAAGTGTACGCGATTACACTAGGTTATAAATTTTGATCAATTTCTTGCACTTTTGTCATGGAGAGATGCTCTTTAGTATCGGATTTTAACCGCGATACTTTCATCGGACGAACTGAATACAAATATGACTTTATAAACTATCCATCACGTCAGATTCCTATGAAAATTGGAGTTTAAATCTTAAAAACACGTCTTTGGCCATTTAATAAATTGATAACATATAAGCCAGATATGCCAACAATTTCGGAAAGATTCGAAATTAAAACTTGGATTTTTACCTTTGTTTTAAAAAAATCGTGAACTTGAAGTACAACATCGCAAGAACCAATCTTACATCTCTAAATTTAAACATTGTCACAAAGTACAATAAAATAGCTAAATTGACTCACATCTAACAAATTCCTCAGTAAATTCCTATGTGAGATAAATTCAGAAGATACTAAAGATTCGAGAAAAAATACATTCTATTCATCCATGTCGTTCATGGAGGAGGTTAAATTTGCAAAAACAATTTGAGACTAAATAAGAAAAATTCTGTATCCTGCAAAATAAAATTTTGATTACATTGTTGTTACAGACAGATACATAGACGCTAATTCTATTTACCTAAATTTGTTGAATATAACTTTGCTATTTTGTTATATAAATTTGTGACATTGCTTTATTCCTCTGTGAGAATGGCTTTTACAAAATTACACTTTTAGTTTCCGATTTTTCAAAATAAAGACAAAGGTTCAAGCATCAATTTCGGACCCTTTTGAGGCTGGTATGTTTGGTTTATGCGTTACAAATATGTGAAAATAGCCAAGAACACGTTTTTGAGAGGTTTAAACCCCTATTTTCTCGGAAACCTGGCGTAATGTATAGTTTTTATGATCACATTCGTATTCAACTAAGCGTATTTAACACAGCGTATTCAACTAAGGAACAATATTTCATTACAGAAGCGCGAAATCTTGTAACATAGTGTTATCATTTTCACGGGAAGAAGCAAATGCATTAGATTTTAACTAAACACGTAAGTTTTCTCAAACGTTTTTTTCTTACTTTTATAAAAAGAAAACTAAAAATAAAAGATTAGTCTTATTCCGAGCCTTTAAAACTATACTTTTTATGAGTTTCCGATTATGAGTTTCGCAAGCCAAACTAATTTTCCCGCAAGCGCTTATCGACATCCCTGAAGTACAGTTTTGTCGCGAAATCGGAACAAAGATAAAAATGCGCCCAATACATAAAAAGAAATAACCAAACTCGCGTGAAAGAAAAAATGCATGTGTGTGCATTGCAAAAATAAGCGTTTCAGAAATTAACTTTACCCAAGAGAAGACGATAGATCAATGAAATTAATCAACTCTTTGACTGTGCCTTATGAATGTTATAATCGAATGCAAGAAAAAATACATGCGTGCATATACAAAAATAAGCGTTTCAGAAATTAACTTTGCTCAAAAGTACACAGAGAGAACGATTTATTGAATCAAGTAAATGTTTCTTTGGAATAGTTGAAACAAATTATTTGGTTGACACAACAGAAATATTTATTTAGAACTGATGAGGAAACCCACACAAGTGTCGGCCTTTCTATGATTTTTATAAACTTGTAATATATTGTACTTTAGATCAAAATAACAAATACGTTTCTTATTATATGTGCCTTTTTGCAAGTTTAGGGAGTGAAATACTCCTTTGAAGAAAATCGGTTTATTTTATTCGAAGGAAATATAATGAAAACTATAAGAGATAGAAAAAAATATTATATATTTTTATTCAAAATATTATCCAATATTTTGAATAAAAGTTGAATAATTGAAGAGTACTTTACAGAAATTAATTTAATAATTATAATAAAAAGAAGTGGGAATATTAACAAAAAAAAATTTTTTTCAAATAATTTCTGTACTTTTCACAAACCATTCAACTTTTATTCAAAATATTTTTTTCTATTTTTTATAGTTTTTATTATATTCCCCTCGAATGATAAAAGCGATTTTCTTCAAAGGAATATTTCACCCTCTAAACCTGCGAAAGGACATATATAATAAAAAACGTATCTGTTATTTTGATCTAAAATACAACGTATTACAAGTTCAATCGTAGGCTGACACTTGTGTGGGTTTCCTTGTAAGACGCAAATAAATATTTTTGTTGCGTCAAACAAAATTTTGTCCGATCAATTAAAAAATTCGTTTGGACTATTCCAAAGAAGTGTTTATTTGATTCAACCAAGGGTGTATTCCGGACTGTGTTAGTTCGGTTTATTTTTATTCCTGGGTGTTGGCAGCTACTTAACTAAACCGACGTCGCGTTCGGAACACTTCTCGGTTTAGTTAAGTAGCTGCCAACGTCTAGAAACAAAAATAAGCCGAGATAACACTTCGGAATATACAAATCGTTCTCTCTGTGTAGACGTTAGATCAACGAAATTAACCAATGCCTTGATTGCGCATTATCAGTGTCATAATCTATTGTGACGAAACCGCGATACGATCGGTTTCCGCACTGAGAGAAAAATATATGATATTTGGAACTATAATGGCATAGTAAAAAAATTATAGTTAGGAATATCATTTTTATAATAAATTTCACCATAATGTTTGCAATATTTACAATATAAACATAATATAACAGATTCATATAAAACTTTTGCCAAGAATTATAATTATTTGAAATAAAAAATATAGTATAATAGCAAATATTGAATGGTAAAAGAAATTAACTATTTTATATAGTTAATATAATTGGAATATTTGGCAAATGTGAGTACATGTAACTATATTCCCAAAAAGTGCTTTACCATATATATAAATAAAATCGGTTTATTTTATTCGAAGGGAATATAATATTTATTTACTACCTTTACCATATATAGTAATAAGATGGTGACCATAAATCTGTGTTCATTCTACTATATTTTCGTTATATGTTTAGATGAACTGTAAATATATGTTTGAGGATAAAACGAATTATAAAATATGGTGAGATTATAGTTATTCCAACTATTCTTTTTCTCTCAGTGCACTGAGAGAAAAATGTATGATATTTCGAACTATAATGGCATAGTAAAAAAATTATAGTTAGGAATATCATTTTTATAGTAAATTTCACCATAATGTTTGCAATATTTACAACATAATATAACTGGTCCATATAAAATTTTTGCCAAGAATTATAATTATTTGAAATAAAAAATATAGTATAATAGCAAATATTGAATGGTAAGAGAAATTAACTATTTTATATAGTCAATATAATTGGAATATTTGGCAAATGTAAGTACATGTAACTATATTCCCAAAAAGTGCTTTACCATATATATATATATATATATATATATATATATATATA
>NW_022639505.1:876510-878174 GCF_010583005.1 Odontomachus brunneus | reverse complement strand
CGTTTTGGAAAGCTCTCGAGATGTGCTATAAGAATATGCAATGAAAAATGGGGTGTTCCATTTAAAAAAATTAATGTGACCTTGACCTGACCTTCGCTACGCACCCCAAGGTCAAACTGATGTGATCAGTAAATACATCTTTTTAAACGCTACAACTTTTATCTGAAACATTTTTTTCTAAAATGCTTAGTTTTCGAGATATTTCACCGGTCCGGGACTTTTTGAACACCCTGTATATAGTAATAAGATGGTGACCATAAATCTGTGTTCACTCTACTATATCTTCGTTATATGTTTAGATGAACTGTAAATATATGTTTGAGGCTAAAACGAACTATAAAATATAGTGAGATTATAGTTATTCCAACTATTTTTTCTCTCAGTGCGGGGCTTTTCTCTCGAGGAAAGGGATCGGAAGGATACAAATGGTGCGTTTTCCGGGCGGTTAGCCGAAATCTCGAACGGGAAATAAGGTCGCGTTCGGCTGTTCCTCCCCGACGTGCTGCATGTGTCGCTGCCGGGCTACTGTCCGCCGCAGCTGTTCTCCCGTGTATTCCAGGCCCCGTGTTCCGCGTTATGAATGTATTCGGCTTGTTCGAGCGAACGGACGACGACGCGGCTGTCCGTCCATAGCCACCCCCTCTGCCGCCCAGCGCGGCTCCCCGCTCTGCCGCGCGCGCCTACGTCCCCCCTTTCTCTTTCGTCATTTATTCGGCGATTAATCAATTTCGAAAACGCGCCGCGGCGGCGGCGAGGGCCGCCGCCGCCGAAACAGTACGGCGGCAGGCCAGCAGGCCGGCCGGCCTGCGCGCACACGCTAATGCAACGGGGCGACGCAATTAATCATCTCGCGGTCGGAAGGCCGTACGTAATTCTATGTAATTATTTGACATCCTCGCGGGAATTGTATGCAACCCTGTATCAATCAATTATCGACAGACGTCGGTCAAATTGTACCGCCAGGTTAAAATCAACGCTACGCGATTGGATAGTGACGATGACGGCGGCACGGGGCGCGGTCAGGGGTTGATTCACTTAGACCAAAATTGTACAAAAATCTAACACAACATCCACGCGCATTCGTAGTTAAAGTTTCATGTGATTAGTTTGTGACATATTTAATACGGAATATCATAATTTTGTACATAAGACCTTCAGGACTAGAAATTGTCATCAGGTATACCTGATATTGCACAAGGTCCTAACTAGGGGTTCGCAAGGTTATCCTTACTATGGTAAACCCAGTTATGTATTGATAAAAATTGAATAAGGAAAATTGAATAAGGAAACGATTAGGTATATATTATATTAGGGCTTTCATGTATTATCCTAATATATTATTTCATAAAGTTTTATTGATCAGGTTCTTTTCAGGACCTTATTTATTTTACTTATTATGACTTGCATTATCAGTTTTTAATACCTTTTGTAACAATCTTATATACAGTAAGTTCCATTAATAAATTTTTATAAATTTTTTCATAAAAACATTAATTTTTTAAATTTCATGTTATAAAAGTGTTTTAAAATATTAAAAAAATTAAAATATTAAAATATTAAAAAAATTTACATATATTTTATATAAATTTTTTAAATAAATTTAAAAAAGTATATATATAATATATATATATATATATATATATATATATATATATATATATATA
>NW_022639505.1:865038-875884 GCF_010583005.1 Odontomachus brunneus | reverse complement strand
ATATATATATATATATATATATATATATATATATATATATATATACATATATAATTGAAGAACAAATATTGTTAGAATTAAATAATTTCTGACTTTAATAATGCAAGTCATAAGTAATTTCAGCAAATAAGCCACTTGTACTATCAAAATCTAAAATCATCCAATTCTAATATTTGTTTTTTGTTTTTCTGTTCTCGCTCTTGTTTTATAATTAGTTGTTTTATAGTAATTGTTTTATAGTTCTTGTTGTATAGTTTTATAGCCTGTAGATTCTTTACTAATTTAGAACTCCCTGCTCTTTATAAATCCTGATAAGAATCATAATTCTCTCCATTATATGAAATAAAACGTGACAGGAATTCAATAGTATAACCTGATGAGGACATTATAATGTGAAACCTGATTAAGATCCTGATAACGACGCAGCATTACATGACTTCTCAGGACCCAACAGTATAACCTATATGAACCCGATATTCAGTTAGGGTCAACCCGATCAGGACCATGGGGTAAATTTCTAGTTGGGTTATGGAAGCAATACACATAGACGATCATTATTTCAATGCCTTTAGTAACTTGGCAAAAAGCGATATCATTCAAATAGGTAACTTACTCGAATCGAAATTTGGATCCTACATTGAGAAAAAAATTTACTAAATTTCAGAAAACGTTTGTTTGGGTAATACTGTGAAGATATTTTTAAATTAAGTAATTATTTTCTAAAATTAAATAAAGAAGTTTTAAATATAAATTTGTTTCTTTAATTTTAGAAAATAATTACTTAATTTAAATAAATATCTTTACAGTACTATCCAAATAACGTTTTTTGAAATTTAGTAAATTTTTTCTCAGTGTACTTTCAACCTTACTTATTCCATTCAACGCCTATTTTGATACTCTGAAACATCAATTTTTTTTGATTCTATTCAATCCACCCGAGTCGAAGTTTTGATCCTACTTTCAGTCTTACTATTCTATCCAATATCTACTTAAGTTAACTTTGCTAACTTAGCACCTACTGTGTTGTAGAATTCAAGGTTTAACACAGGACCAAAATTTCGAGTCGGGTACCGTTACATAAATGTTACATACGAATGTTACATATTAGGAAACGCGGTATAGAAGAAAGAATAGTATTCACTACACCGTTTTTGTGTAATGGTCGATTGTAGGCCAGGAAACTGCTGTTTTATGCTTTCAGTAACGTTATACTGAATGAAACATGGCAAAGCGGTATTGAAATTAGTTGGTACAGGTATGAAATTAGTTTTGAAATAACATTTATTATTTAGGTAGTGAAATAAATGTATAAAAACGTAATTTTGTTCGATAAATAATAAATTTGTGAATAGTTCTTTTGATGTCAGCCACATTGAAAAAATGTCCCTCAGGCCCTAAAAATATATATCTAGTGAATAAGCTCCTTAAAAGAGAGAGAGGAGCGAGAGGAGAGAGTTTGCGGAGGGTTTTACAGCGACGGAGTGCGGGCGCGACTCGCAAACATGTTTCGACATATTGTTGATCGACTGTTTTCAGTGTTGTCTGACCGCCTGTTGCTGATTATCTTTTCCTGAACGCAGGCATTGAAATGAGAAAGTGAGTGATTTGATTTAGATTTTGCTTATTAAAAAAGATCTAACTTGATAGAAAAATTGTTCTATTTTAATATTTTTTTAGTGCAATGTGCTGTATGGTAATGATTATTATTAATTCTCAGATAGCACACATATTTTGAGCGCTTTAATCTGGCAGATTGAAATTGTTTTTGTTCTCGCTTATTTATATTCCGTAAAAGTGCTAATAAAAATCGATGAAAAATAATATATTTTCACATTTGTGTACACAATAGAATTGTGTATAGAAATAGTCGCAAATATCTATTTAATTATTTCATTTTATTTCAAATATAAAAAGGAACACGATGGAAACGTTTGTTTATAAATTTTTTGTGAATAAATTATGTTTGTGTTTATAAATTATGTTTGTCAAAAATTTGTAACTTTGCTCAAAATAAATTAAAAAAATTTACATTTAAGAATATTGCATTTTTAACATTAACATGTTAGAATTTTTTTGAATCTGAAAAAAATGTTACATATTTTGTTATATATTTGTCAAAAATATAATTACTTAAGTGTACAAAAATACATCTTTTTTTTCAGTTGAGAGGCGAATTAATATTTTATAGCTTTTGGTATTAATCTATTATGGATTTTAATTTTATTACAAAGACAAACTCTATATTTTTGGGCGTGATTAGAATTTGACAGTACAGAAACTTTAATGATGTATAATATAACCAAAAATATAATAAGCTTCTTACATAAAAATATTTTTTATTTATATTTAATATGAAGAAAACTACGAAATATAATGTAAAATTATCTTTATTTTATATGCTTTAATCTATATAGTCAATAAAGCAATAATAAGGCAATGAAAAACGACTCCAAATTAATTGTGCCTTGTGACAGACAATTGAAATAGCTCAATATATTGTTACCAGATATAATTTTTTTAGCGTATAAATCGAGAGTTTTTGTTCCACTAAATTGCGAATAATCAAAAATTAAAAATCGACTGGGATAAAAAATGACACACACACACACATATCCCAGTGTGCCAGATTAAAGTCAAATGACATGAAACAACAAATTCAACAAAGTATACATTCATGCAACTACGAGTTAACTCATGACCGAGCAACGCTCGATTAATAAAATTTCTCGTGATCTGCCAATATTGTATTAAAAATACATACATACGAGATATCACTCACGATAAAATTAATGTCCGGTAGAACATGATATCATAATAATGGAAATCACGATGTATCTCATGTGACATTTGCGTTCCAGTTATTACAATATCATTTAAATTCAACCCATTTAGTATTATTCGCTAATAACCATGACGTAACATGTGGCGTTCATCCGCGATGGATCCAGCATTCAAAACGGAAAAGCTGATATAAGTATGCTTCTCCAATTGACTTTGTTTTCGAGTTACCGCTTTTTTGTTTTGTACAAGTTTATATTAACGCCCAAATGTGCTGAAATTTTACGTTGATTTGAGCCATTTATTTTACTACGGAAATGAGGTCTGTTGTTTATAAAGAGTATCATTCCTACTAATTTCGATGTCGCTCTATCGAATAGCGTTGAGAAAATTTAAAAAAAAATCGCAATTTATGCAAAATTTTTGCAAAATAAATAAAAAACACATGTTTTTAGGGCTAATTTTTTCTTCTTTCGCTATTTTCTCCGTAAAAACGTGTTAGTATCGCTCGGGAAAGTGTCTAAAATGTGTTCCCAAAACTTTAACTTAAAAAATATGCCATGGGTATTTTTTCCAACAAACATGGCGGTATCAAAATGGCGGTCGATTTGAAGCGTTTAATTCGAATTTCGTTTATACTTGGTTATCGAAATTGTTTGTTTCAATATTACTACAAAATTACATAGTAATTTATATAATAATTACATAGTAAAACAATTTCGATAACTAAATATAAACGAAAATTCGAATTAAACGCTATAAATCGACCGCTATTTTAGCACCATGTTGAAAAAAATACCCATGGCATATTATTTAAGTTAAAGTGTCGGAAACATGTTTAGACACTTTCCCGAGCGATACTAACACGTTTTTATGGAGAAAATAGCGGAAGAAGAAAAAACTAGCATTAAAAATGCGTTTTTAATTTTATTTTGCAAAAATTTTGCATAAATTGCGATTTTTTAATACGATACATAATAGCGTCTTATCTTTCGTCTTAGCGTCTTATCTTCAATTTGAGAATTTATTTCTATTATTTTTAAGTGAAGAATTCACCCCCGAAATGTGTCCTACATATCGCTTCACATTCTGTGCATTGCACCCATTCAACATATTAATTATCGGCGATTACACCGAGCCTTACTCCGATCTCATTGTTCACTGCCGCTTCACTGCAGCTTCATTCTCCCCGACTATCTTGATTCCGTTCAACAGCTCCAATAGATTGATGTACGTATAAACTATATGGTAACTTTGAATATATTACATCACGAAATTCACGTTGAGTTTCCTACGACTAGTCAGATTGCGGATAACATTCATATGTATTACATAAAATGGCGAGATTGGAATACGAAAGAAGTACGAAAGAAATTATCAAAATTTACTCCAAACAATATTTCATGTTAAATTTAATAATGAAAATCTGAGTGTAACTTTTAGTAAATTTGTTGCTGTATCAATATAAACAAGAAATCACAGTATTGTATGATGTATAAGAATATATTATGAAAGTATCGATATTTATATTGAAACGGGTTATCTAATCAAGAGTATCGATATCATTAATCATATCAATATTGATATCGATATCGAAGCTTAGAGACACTTAAAATTAGAGAAAATATAAAAATCAGGAAAATGTTAGTCTTGCGAGCTACATTTAAGGATTTCGTACATTTACGAATAATAATTTTTCTATAATATAATATAAAGATACTTCTACCTTCTGCATTAGACTTTTTACGACTTGCGTTCTAAAAACTTTAAAAAGGACGTTAAAAAGGCTTCTGTATCTTTACTATGACTACCTTTTTTTGATGACGTCAGAAGCGAGTAATCATGTGCTAAAAATTATTGCGATATATGAATGGTATGAAGATGGAACAATATACGTACAAAATGATCGGCACATTTGTAAAAATGTTCGGACACTTTCCTTTCATTTGAGCAATCAATAAATAATCCTAAAAATATTCACGTAACAGAAAACATACATTGAAAGAAATTATCCGATGAAAAATTAACAAACCGATATTTCCAATCAGGATATCTGATTAAATTTAATCGAATACTTCCGATTATAATGATATTTCATCAGATAAACCGATTAAAAAATTATAAACCGATATTTCTTATCGGATATTTTCTGATCGGATACAAAAATTCATCGGTACTTTGATCAGAAATATCCGTTTGTTAATTTTTTATCGAATAATTTCTCTCAGTATACACGGAGAGAATATTGTAATAAAAATTACAATATAATTTTAGTAGTGCAGGAATAGACTGGCACTATTATGAAAATTATAATAAAACACAGAGAAAACTGAGAGAAAAAATAGTTGGAATAATTATAATCTCACTATATTTTATAGTTCATTTTGGCCTCAAACATATATTTATAGTTCATCTAACCATGAAGATATAGCAGAATAAACACAGATTTATTACTCTATGTGTATAGTAAAGCACTTTTGGAATATAGTTACATATACCTATATTTGCCAAATATTCCAATTGTATTGACTATATAGAGTAGTTAATTTTCATTACCATTAATTATCATTCAATAACCTTTAATTACCATTCAATATTTGCTATATTTTTTATTTTAAATAATTATAATCCTTGATAAAAGTTTTACATGGATTAATTATATTACACTATAAAAACTGATGTGTGAAATTTAACATTTTATGCGTCCCAAATCATCCATTCTCATTTATGTGTAAATTTAACACAAAACAAATGTGATAAAAAGTAACACACATAATATGTAAAAAATTAACACAAGAATTTAACACTTGAATACCATCAAGAATCACAGTTTGTGTTAACTTGACATATAATGTTAAATTAACTAAAATAAAACGTTACTTTAACATTTGAGAGAAGTATTAATCTATGGTTTTGATGAAATGAAAATGTTAAATTGACATAATCTATGTCTGACATATTAATTATGTCAATTTAACACAACCTGTGATTCCTAACGGTACTGAAACGTTAAATTCTTGTGTCAATTTTTTCCATATTATGCGTGTTACTTTTTAATACATTCGTTTTGTGTTAAATTTACAGATAAATGAGAGTGATTTGAGACGCATGAAATCTGTTAAATTTAACACATCAGTTTTTACTGTGTATGCTTATATTGTAAATATTATAAACATTATGGTGACATTTACTATAAAAATGATATTTCTATCTATAATCTTTTTACTATGCCATAGTTCCAAATATACATTTTTCTCTCAGTGTGGCAGCTCGCTCCACTACGACACGCGCGCGTTCGATACCAACGACTGCGCGCGGAAACCCCGCGGCTTGTCTCGAGTGCGCGTTTTCGAGCGTAGAATTTCGAGATCGCGCACTCTACGCGAAGTCGACATAAACTATAGATAAGTGAGCCAGCGCGTCGCCGGCATAAAAGATTCAACATCCTGGAACATGCGAGGCGGCAACGTGCGAGACTGGCGACGACGCCTCCCCGGTGTCGTAGGTGTACCCTCCTTCCTCTTCCTTCCTCCCTCTCTCACCCTTTTTCCCTTTTTCTTCTTCGCAGAAAACGGCACTATCGTGCGTGAGGCGCCCGATATGCGCCTACCCTTCGCCCCTGCCGTCTCCTTTTCTTCCTCCTCCTCTTCTTCTCCCCGCCCCGTCCTCCTTCACGGCGAGAAAGAAAGAGTCCCGTCGCTTACAAGAGGGTGGAATCGATGCCGCCTTTTATCGAGCGGCTACTTCGCATGGCACGGCGAGTGGTAGTTTTCCTAACTCTTTTTCCTCTTCCGGTCGGGTCGCCCTTCGCCCTCCCGCCTTCCTCTGCCCCGCGTCCTTCCGCCGGCGTTCGTCTAATTAAGCTCGGCGTCCAACGTCGGGCTACTCCACCGTGTTTTCATTCTCTACGTGGATTACTCTTATCTCTCGGCTACTCGTCCGTTCTCCCTCCGTCACTATGTGCAGGCGACAACACAAAGCGGCCGCAGCCACGACGAGGGCGGAAGATAAGGGTCGCGGCGGGGTGGCCGGCCGTAAGCTTCAATAATATCGTTAGGAGCACGGTTGATCGGAGCACTCGATGGAATTACATTCCTCTCGAATGCACGATGCGTTTCGTTCCGCTCGCGCCGCTCGATCCGACGATGACACGATGTACATTTTTATTATCTGCGTCCGGCCGTGTATCGCTACTTTTATGGACAGTGTTTGCTGGTATCTTGATGAAACCATTTAGATGGTCATCTGGAAGATGGAACTCCACCTTTAGATGGAAAAAATCGAAACGTCTCATCTATATCTAGATGATTAAGATATTTAGAATCTTTATCTTTACAAGGAACTCCATATAGGTGTGTAGCTCCGATTTGGATGAGCTTGAAATATATTGTAATTTAGACCAAAAGAAGAGACACGTACTTTTTTATACGTGCGGACTTTTAGGAGGCCAAACACCCCTTTGAAAAAAATCAGTTTTTTTCTTTAGGAACATGTTTCGTCAAAAGTATAAGAGGTAGAAAAAAATTTTCTAGACAAAAATTAAATGGTTTTAGGAGTATTTTGCAATGACAAAATCAAATATTTGAAAGTGGTGAAGTGGTGAGGATATGTTGATAATCATAACATTTTTCAAATATCTTGATTTTGTCATTGCAAAGTACTCCTAAAACCATTTAATTTTTGTCTAGATACATTTTTTCTATCTCTTGTACTTTTGACGAAACATGCTTCTAAAGAAAAAAATCGATTTTTTTTAAAGGGGTGTTTTGCCCCCTAAAAGTCTGCCTCCTATAAAAAACTATGTGTCTCTTCTTTTGGTCTGAATTACAATGTATTTCAAGCTCATCCAAATCGGAGCTAAACACTATGTGGGGTTCCTTGTTAGATGAAAAAATGTGTCATTTTATTTAAAAAAGATTTAAGATGTTTTTGATACGATATTTAACAATAGAATTTGTTACTTAAAGTTCTTAGCTAGTGATATTTTATGTAAAATACTTCTTAAAAAAGAAATAGATAATATATATACCAAAAATATGATTGCTTTTAAAAACAAGTCTGTTTTTAGTTGTCGATAAAATAGTGTTTGATGAGATTTCAGGGATGAATTATCGACTTAGAAAATCTCCATATCGCGATATGATAAATCTGGCTCTGAACCACTGACTAACCAGTTAACCATTTGATTGTTGAATTTTTTGTGTGAATTGTACTGTCTTTTGTTAATTATTAATGACAGAATATAATTATACGTGGTATTTTTCCGAAAATCACTCTTATATAATTGAAAAACGTTGGTACATAATTTTCTTCAAATATAAGGAAAGTGTCGGTAATTTGTTCCTTTTGTCAAAATTTAAGGTGAAATGAGCTTTCTTTATTCTCATTATTTGGTACTCCATTATTCTTATGAATTACATTACACTTTTTGATAGAACGAGATGAATCTCAGGGATGAAATGTCAATGAAGGAAATCTACGTATAGCGATACAATACAATCAGAAAAACAGAATTGTCAGCTAATCTTTTGACCGCCTTTTATCTGCAAGAGAATTTGTTCTTGCCAATTATCGGTCACTGAATATGATTGTACGTTAAAATTTCCAAAAGGATAGGTACCTAATATAAGTCAAAGGTAACACTACGAAATTTCACTAACATTCAGAAAAATTCCCTACATCATTCGGCGAATGTGTTGAAATTTGGAACGAAATAGGCTTCCCGCCTCTGCGGAGGAGGTAACTCGAGATTGAAAGAATATTTCAAGCCGTCCGCGGGTTACCCCACCAAACAGTCCTTGCTGTAGTGTTGGCTAGGAGGGGGTTAAAATTGCAAACCGCGCGGTTAACCGATTACAAATCGAGGACGTGTTCGGGTCGTACACGGCATGTAGATACATAGAACGCGGGACGCGCACATTTCGCGAAAATCAAGTGCGCGCCGTGCTCGTAAGCGCCGCGCGGCTTTGTCAATTTCCCGAGGCACGATTATAATCACCGCTACAGCGCACCGTCGCCGTTTAACGCGGTCGCGTCGCGCACTCGTATCGATCGTAATACGTGAATTTTGATTCCGACATGGTTGTGTGGGTGAACTAATGGATAACAGATAAAACAGGGGAGGAACATCGCGAGATACATCGCCATCAACTTCGGCGCGTCCTTTATTAGACACACATATATATGTATATATATACAGGGTGTCCCGGACTCTCCTTCAGACATTAAACGGTAATGTAGAACGGGTTAAGGTGAACATAAAAGTCCTGTACCGTTTTGCGATATTCGCAGTAATAGTCGAGATATTAATTAAGAAAGATTGGTGAATGATCACGCGCGATATGGTAGATGAGCTGCAGTGGCGCCGTCTGCCGCATTCAAAGAGAAAAATAACTATAATCTCACTATATTTTATAGTTCGTTTTGGCCTCAAACATATATTTATAGTTCATCTAAACACGAAGATATAGCAGAATGAACACAGATTTATAGTCACCATCTTATTGCTTTATGTGTATAGTAAAGCACGCTTTGGGAATATAGTTACATGTATTTCCATATTTTCAAATATTCCAATTGTATTGACTATATAAAATAGTTAATTTCTCTTATCATTTAATATTTGCTACCTTACTATATTTTTTGAAAATAATTATTGTGTAATTATTATATAATTATATAAAATAATTACTATATTTCAAATAATTATTGTTTTTGGTAAAAGTTTTACATGAGTCAGTTATACTATACTTATATTGTAAATATTACAAACATTATGATGATATTTACTATAAAAAAAATATTCCTAACTATAATCTTTTTATTATGCCATTATAGTTCTTAATATCATACATTTTTCTCTCAGTGTAGAACGTGTTGAGATGAACATAAAAGTCCTATATCGTTTTTTTGCGATATTCGCAATAATAGTCGAGATATTAATTAAGAAATATTGGTGAATGATCACGCGCGATATGGTAGATGAGCTGCAGTGGCGCCGTCTGCCGCATTGAGAGAGAAAAATAGTTGGAATAACTATAATCTCACTATATTTTATAGTTTGTTTTGGCGTCAAACATATATTTATAGTTCATCTAAACACGAAGATGTAGCAGAATGAACACAGATTTATAGTCACCATCTTATTACTTTATGTGTATAGTAAAGCACGCTTTGGGAATATAGTTACATATTTTCCAAATATTCCAATTGTATTGACTATATAAAATAGTTAATTTCTCTTACCATTTAATATTTGCTACCTTACTATGTTTTTTATTTTAAATAATTATAATTCTTGGTAAAAGTTTTATATGAGTCAGTTATACTATGCTTATATTGTAAATATTACAAACATGGTGACATTTACTATAAAAAGATATTCCTATAATCTTTTTACTATGCCATTATAGTTCCAAATATCATACATTTTTCTCTCAGTGCGTTGCATACTTATACATGAAGTCAAACTGAACAAAAAAGTCCTCTACTACTCGTATTTTCCAAATGACCACATAGATTTTTAGATATTAAAGAAAATTGTCACATATGTGATTGTGTAGCATAATGCACAAATTTTCTTTAATTAATATCTAAAAATATATGTGATTATTTACCAAAATGGTAAAGGACTTTTTTGTTCAGTTTGACTGTAAGTATACAACGGCAGACGGCGCCACTGCAGCTCATCTACCATATCGCGCGTGATAATTCAACAATCTTTCTTAATTAATATCTCGACTATTATTGCGAATATCGCAAAACGGTTCAGGACTTTTATGTTTATCTCAATTCGTTCTACATTCCCGTTCACTTAATGTGAGAAAGAGAATCTGGGACACACTGTATATATACATAACACACACGCGCACGCACATTTGTACGCACTTGCGCCGGCATAGGTAGAGAGGATACACTTGGAATTTATCGTAACGCTGAACGACATCTCTCGCCCTACGGCTGCCAAGCAAATTAGGAAATTGTTATTTCAGGGACAAATACACACAGAGAGAGAGAAAGAGAGAGAGAGAGAGAGAGAGAGAGAGAGAGAGAGAGAGAGAGAGAGAGA
>NW_022639505.1:856473-864950 GCF_010583005.1 Odontomachus brunneus | reverse complement strand
AGAGAGAGAGAGAGAGAGAGAGAGAGAGAGAGAGAGAGAGAGAGAGAGGGAGCGTGAGAGACGCACATTCGAGGAAGCGACCGATGGGCAATTACTCGAGCAGGGCGTGACTAAAGTATTGCTCTTGATGGCGAATATAATTAAAGTACCTCTCGTACCATCCACGTCGGGAACGTATTTTCCGGAAACGAAGCGCGATGTCGTCGGGGAAGAATAAATAGAACCCATGTCGGACATCTCGCGTGGGCGCGGAAATGGGCGAGGGCGATATCCGCTCGACGAAGGGGTAACGAGCAGATAACGGAATCGATGTCCGACGTAATTATTCGCGATCGATTTTCCCTCTCGTATGAGGCCAGGATCACCGACTCCGCACAACAGTCTCGACGCGCTTAGCCTCGACAAAGCCTTAACATTTATTAGAACGAGACTCATTGGACTTTCTGATCGTTCCCATCGTGTCTGGGTATGCGTACACCCAACGATACATAATCTCATTCTTAACAAAATCCTCGGAAATCTCAGAGGATTTTGCTCTTATACAGACTGTCTGACAATAACATGTGAATCTCTCGTGTGCGTACACTGAGAGAAAAATATTTAGTATTTGTAACTATAATTATATATAAAGGAATAAATACTTTATTATAATTACTATAAATTAATAATATTATAATATTAATAATTATAATTACTATACTTATATATACTATATATTATGTATATATAATATATAGTATATATATTTTATATACTATAATTATAATTACTATAAATTACTATAAATATGGTTAAGACAGCTATTTTTTAATTATTTGTACTACAATTTTAGTGATAATAATCTTATGTGCATGTTACTACTACTATCTTCGTATTGAAACAACCAAAAAATATAGTTGAGGCCCAATTTGACACCAACTATATTTTTTGGTTGTTCCAACACGAAGACAGTAATAGCAACGCACATATAACATTATTATCACTAAAATTGTAGTACAAATGACTAAAAAATGGTTGCCTTAACCATAATTTATAATAATTATTTCTCTATATGATAAAGAAAAAAAAGTTCCTCCACCATTTCGTGAACAATTTCTAGTTATCAATTTCTAGTTATCAATTGAAGAAGATTGAAGAAGAATGTATGTGTAATCGCGTATGATGTTGTGAGTCAAGTGCGGAGTAACAAGCGACACGTATACGTTACTCCTCCTCGAAATCAGCTATTTACTCATCGTTGCTAAGAGGTAAGCCATTTCTTTTATACACAGAGTCTGTCCTACCGCTTCTCGTAAGCTCATTCGTTTATACATTTTAATTGATTACGGAATAAATATTGAGAACATTTCAAAATGGTATATAGCTTTTATGATTATTTTTACCTGTTCTACCCATACACGGCGGTTGCTCAATCAGTTATCGGACATCCTGTATATACGAGAGATTTATTGTCAGATGCCTCATATAAGGTCTCAAAAGGATTCTTTTAAAACATGAAGGAAAATATTCTAAGCGCAATATTCTTAAAATTAGAGGAATTTTGTCCTTTTTCTACAGTACAAAGCATGCTTGTCGCGTCTCTCGTAACATGCGTAAAAGGATATTCTGCTTCAAAAGACGTGCCTTTTGATACAAGAAAAAAAGTTGGAGTAACGTGAACTAGATATCCGATTAATAGTTCATATCATTAGAAGAGGAATATTCTTTCGGCAAAAATTTTCGTTTGCAGTATAAGATTACAAGAAAAAGCACCTTGCAGACTCTCTATACGGGCAGAAAGGTTATCTATCTTTTTAACGCGTTTTGCAACGCATCCAAAAAAGTGAGACGATTTTTTTGTTCGTGAGAATACGCCGTATTATGGCCCTTGATTATTCAACTAATCTGTCATTTTGACGGCGTGACATATATTATTTTGTCACATCGCATCATATTTTATCCAAACACGATGGGAGCGATTCGAAAGAAAAATACTGAAAAATATATGAAAAATAAAAAAGATACTTATATTCACGTATAAGATAGTAAGTAAGATATGTATATTCTATGGTACTAATAATATATTTATTTATATAATATTAATATTTATTTAATAGCGTAAAATATCTTATTTAATATCATAATTTAATTTAATTATTTTCTTTAAATAGAATAAACATTCGTTTTTTCATTAAAAGCTACGGTTTTAAGAAAATGGGAAAAAATTGTAAAAAAAATTACGAATAACTTAAGTGTAGGCTCCCTTTTGTTCAGAAATAGTAACAAGAAATTAGACAGTAAGAGCCAAAGCAGTTTATTAAGTGCAACGCAAATCAATTACGTGTATTACGTGAACATTTAATTGATTTGTGTTGCACTTAATAAACTGTGCTTTGGCTCTCACTATCTAATTTCTTTTTACTGTTTGTAAAAAAATTGTTCTCATTATAAAAATACGTATATTATTATGAAAGTAAATATGTTATTAGTACCCATCGAATAAATGTTTTCTTTAATATTTTTCTCTCATTGTAATGAGTACTGGGTCAGAATTCATTAACCTTTCCAATCGTTTGCGTTACACGCTTACACATTATGGCTATTGATTATTCAGTTAATCTGTCATTTTGACAGTTTCATATATTATCAGCTTATTATATCGTTATGTATTATATACAGATATGTAGTATATACAGATATACAGATACGGTGAGAACGACTAGGAACTCTAATGAATACTAGACCAAAACTTGCTAATCTTTCTAATTATTTGCATGATGTCTGAATACGCGTATACATTATAACTGTTCATTATTCAGTTTGTTCATTACTCAATTGTTATTTTGACAGCTTAGCATTGCTTTTCAAATATTTTTTTCCTCTTATTGTAGTCTTTCAGTCTATACTGTCATTTCCGAATATAATATGATGCCGAATACAATACGATGTTAAGCTGTCAAAGTGATAAATTAGCTATGCCATATCATAATCTGTAAAGCACAATCAATGTATTCTTCACGGGAATATTATGCTTATAACTAATGGTTTGATAAAAATTATAGCACTGCAATCAATAAAATCTCACTGAAAGAATACAGTAGCGACTGTCCCTATTATTGATGCAGTTTGCAAACATAGACAGTGGTTATTGTACCTAAATTGCATGGAAACCGGTAATTCCATCGCTACAAACGCAAAAAGTTGGATTTGACAACCTATCATGAATTTGTAACGCACAAGTTTTGGAATTTTACTTCACTGCTCAAAATCGATGAGATACAAGAGGAAGCAGTAAAGTGGGAGTGTTCTCACTAAAAATTACAAAATATTCGATGATTATCAGTGAAATGCTCTTTTTGACTGATTTAATCAGGAACATTTTTACTGATTCATTTTAAGAGACGATTATTGTCGTAGAATTTCTGGACAAGACGCGGGAAAAATTGGAAAGATCAGCGGGTTTTGGTCTAGTAAGCGTTAGGGTTTTATTGAAGCTTAATGCACATTTATTATTACACGCGCACGCTTTCGAAATAATCACGCGTGCGTGCCTGACCTGCTTGCACTCACTCAGATCGAATCTGTACGCGCGTGTCGAGCGTCTTTCGCATCGCATTTCGCTACACTCCGCATTCGACATGCTCAATTATACGCGAATATCGCCAGTGCTAATTGCAACGTCTCTCGGGACGTCCCCGTGAGACGTTCCTGTATTCCTACATCCAAAAAAATTCTACGTACAAAGTGAATTTTCCTCCCCATGTTCTAAAAGAAATATCTTACAGAAAGCATATTCATCTTTCATTAAAGGGAACCACTCATCGTGCATTTGTGAGATATTATTCTAATTGTGTTCCTCTATATCAAGAGGAATATGTTAATTTGAAACACAATGCCGTCTTACGTGCAGAGAGACGCGAAGAACTGTTGTTTCGCTGCGTACTGTCGTGTACGATTGGTTGAAACCAAGCTCCACGCTTAGAGCTTCCATCGTCAATTCACTGTCGACGTTTCAATCAAATCGACGTTGAAATCATCAAACCGACGTCAGTTTGATATCATTTTGATGTTAATCAATGAGTCATTTTTCACTGGGTATTAAATGTCACAAATATGAAGTCTTAAATAGTTCAATGGGAAGAGCGGTTGCCTGACAAGCGGAAGAACCTGGATTCTCGATCCCAGCCGAGTCTGATGTTTTTCATCTCATATGGCATTAAAGTGGACATCTACAGATACACACAAGCACTCCGGTCAAAGTTTTCTGATCTTCCTTTCGTGTGGATGCGATAAAGTTTATTAAATCCGGAGAAATATTTTTGAGTTGAAGTAATATACAGGGTGCGGCAAAAGAGTATTGGACCGGTAAAATATCTCGTAAAATATAAGTTTTACAGAAAATTGTTTTAGATAAAAGTTATAGGGCTTAGGAAGATCTATTTACTGATCTTAACAGTTTGAGTTTGGGTGGCGCCGCCAAAGTCGAGGTCAACTTTGCTTTTTTAAATAGAAACATATATTTTTTATTACGGAATTTTATTCTGCATAAAGAAACAAACAACTTTTATTTGAAAGAAATTTTTATACGACTTCCATTTTCTAAGATATTTACGGAAATATATACAACATTATTGGTTTCAATAATTTTTACTCGAATTCTATCAACTTTACCGGAAAAGTGTAAGAGATAAATATTGTTTATTTTCTTCTGATAGAGCTCTAAGAATTTTTTCAGAATTTTTTAATTAACTTTTTAGTACTGCATTTTTTGCATTTTCTTGAAGTACTATAAAGTTTATAAAAAATTCTGAAAAAATTCTCAAATCTTCATGAAAAGAAAATAAATAATTTTTATCTCTTACTATCTTTCGGTAAAGTTGATAGAATTCGAGTAAAAAATTATTGAAACCAATAATTTTGTAGATATTTCCGTAAATATCTTAGAAAATGGAAGTCGTATAAAAATTTTTTTCAAATAAAAGTTGTTTGTTTCTTTATGTAGAATAAAATTCCATAATAAAAAATATATGTTTCTATTTAAAAAAGCAAAGTTGACCTCGACCTGACTTTGGCGGCGCCACCCAAAGTCAAACTGTTAAAATCAGTAAATAGATCTTCCTAAGCTCTATAACTTTTATCTAAAACAATTTTCTGTAAAACTTATATTTTACGAGATATTTTACCGGTCCAATACTCTTTTGCCGTACCCTGTATAAGAGAAAATTTAGATTAAGAACAAATAGACTTGCACTCAATATGAAATTCCTCTATCTTTAAGAATTGTGTTTAAGATTATTTTTCTCTTGACTTCAAAGCAATCCTCTTGAGGCCATATATAAGAATAAAATCCTCTAAGATTTAGAGAATTCCACTTCTATTAAAATTATTTTTTTGGGTGTATTTACTCTCGGCGTTTACTTCCAAGAGAGATAAGTCCGTGTCGTCGATGGAGCGAGCGGGATATCCCGAGGGAATGAATTTAGCGAAGAATGCTCGCGACACGCATTCGCGCGTAGGACGCAGTCCCTTCGATGAAAAATCCCTTTGTGCTATCGAGAATGAGATTACAGAGAGGACGGAGATTGTCTTTGTGCGAAATATGTTCGCGTGGTTGGCGTGGCTGGCGCGCGCGCGCGTGTGTGTGTGAGAGAGAGAGACATGTGAGCTATATATTATGTATATTAAAGAAAAAATCTTTGGTATTTATAACTTTAATTGCATAGTGAAAAAATCATAGCTAAGAGAAGATCTTTTTAGTAAGTATTGCTTTAGTGTTGATGTTAATAATCTTATACACATATTGCTACTATTACTTTTTTGTTAGAACAATAGGAAGACATATTAGGTTATTTGATATAAAAAAGTTTGTAGTGATTTTGAAGAAAATTTAAAAGATACCGTTATAGTTAGACATGATTTTATTCTTTTTATTTTTTTATGACCTCCTGCCATCGAAAAGAAACGGTCAATATATTATTGGACAAAATTATTTTCAACTATAACAGCATTAGCCTCTCTCTCTCTGTCTCTTTCTCTCTCTCTTCAACCTTTTGCAAAAACTCCTACAAATTTATTGAACAATTAGCGATGAAAGTCACTACAATTTCAGTGAGATTAACCATTTTTCTCTCTCAGTGAACTCTTTCATAAAACACAGTAAATTTTGTTAAGGAAAGTTGTTTAACAATTGATTTTAGAATTCCTAAAATATAAATAGCAAATATAAAATGGAAAGTTCGTTAAACATGTTATTTAGTGGCGTTAACTATTTGTTTCTCTCAGAATATAAAACAGCAAATTTTACTAAAAAATGAAATACATTTTTTAGTAATAGAAATTTCAATTTCTCAAATATAAATAGCGCATATAAAATGGAAAATTTGTTGTTGCTTAATAGCATTAATAGCTTAATAGCATTTTTTTCAGTAAATTTTGTTAAGGAGAAAATGGAACATTTTTTACCAGTAGATTTCACAAGTCTTACAATATAAATATCATATATGAACTAGAAAGTTTGTTAAATGTGTTATTTAGTTACATTAACCATTTGTTTCTCTCAGAATGTAAAATAGAATATAAAAAGTTTTGCTAAGAAATGAAGTAAATTTCTTAATGGTTGATTTCTGTTTCTCAAATATAAATGAAATTGAAAGTTTGTCATTATTTAATAGCATTAGTCATTTTTTTATCAGTATATATGTATGTGTATACGTTTTTAGGATCGGAGGACGAACTAAGAGATATGACAATTGCATTAACGAGGCGTTGATGGAATCTCTTTATCGTCACATCGTGCGTTTCGTATCTCGGAGGGGAAATATATCCCTCCTCGCCACGCTACGTTTCGCTTCGTCGCCGCACTTCTTCGATCGCCCTCACCCTAATTACATTAGTGATCCGATGTCACTTTTCTCACTATCTGAATTTTAGATGAGCGCGACGCTGACTCGAGTTTGCTCGTCGTCGTATCCGTTTCTGAGCATGGACGGCTTTGCTAATCAAGTAAAAGCGCTATTATAATTCACGAAGTATGAAAATTGAAATGCGCAGCGTTCGCGTATTTTCGCGCTTCCTTCTACGATTGGGATTAATCTCTACGTCGCATATAACTTTGCTATTAATTTACCGGAGTGCGTATTTCATGAGCCGTCGAAATTTCTTAGAAGCGTTTGACTGGTAAACGATAGATTTCTTAGATATTTCATTTTCAAAAATGGTGTAAGATTAGTTTTGAAGAATCATAGACTCATAACACTTTTAAAATAAGCGACCATTAGTATAAAAATTCTTTATTATTAAGAAAATGCATCAATATACATCAATATAATGCAGCTTCGTGTTCTGCACTTCTATTTGATAGAATTGCAAATGTATACTCAGAGTGAAAGCCAATAATGCCAATAAATGGCGAAATATCCCACGTTATATAAAAAATTAGAAAACCTTTTCCATCTGCAAAATTCTTTTCGGTTTTTTATATAATATGAGGTCCATGTATTGACATTTGTATTTTAATTCTGTATAAGCATTTGCAATTCAATAGAATGGTCCACTTTAAATGACAAATTGATATTTTTCGAAAATCAAGACTTCTATTTAAAAATGTTTCGTACAAAAGTTTTATGACTTCGAAGAGGACATAAGATAGTACTATTGTCTTGATCTTGGATAGTCATTTGAAAATCACGTGAAAATCACTTTCAATTCTTTTAATAGAAACTCCCATTTTTCACTGCATATTCTTATAGTTTATCTCGAGGTTTTTTCAAAACATATATAAAATATATTATTTTGCAATTGGTAGAGAGGTATCGCGCGATCATTCACTATCAACAATCTTTTTTAATTAATTTTTTTTCTCGTCATTCCTGCCACGTTGCAATTTATATTATTACAATAAGCAACTCTTATACTTGACCAACCGGTTTTAGTTATGAGAATTTAGTCCATCAACTAATATTCTATATCTGATATTCTAGTTGTAAATTCTTTAATTAATATCTCGAGATTTATTGCGAATATCGTAAAACAGTATGGGATTTTTATATTCACTTTAATCCGTTTTACATGCTCACAAAAATTGCGGAGAATCTAGGACATTCTGTATATCAGTTTTATAATATATTAGTCATGCGACTTTTAAATTGCGTTAAAATTTTGAACAAGATTTTCGAAACAAAAATAGACAAACTAAATTAATATAATACATTTAAAATGTATCATGTGCCTCGACAAGAGCGAAGCAGAAGTAGATGTTACTTTCTTTATAGAGCTAAAAAAAAGTCACGTTTCGTTAGAAACGAAATTTCATCTCGAAATTCGATTTGGTCCGAAACTGATTGGATGAGTTTCCCGAATAACGCGCGGACCGAACGAATGTCCACGTTAAATTTGCAGTTTAAGAAAATGTATTTCTTTGAAAAAAGATGCAGTCTATTATATATATATATATTTAATTGTTATATATATATATTTAATTGTTATATATATATATATAT
>NW_022639505.1:854076-856463 GCF_010583005.1 Odontomachus brunneus | reverse complement strand
TATATATATATATATATATATATATATATATATATTATATATGTATATTTTATATATATATATATATATATTTATTTTTTATATATATATATATATATATATATATTTAATTATTATATATATATATATATATATATTTATTTTTTATATATATATATATATATATATATATATATATATATATATATATATATATATATTTAACTATAATTTCTTACACAAAATAGCACATAATAATATGTAATATAATACATAATGAATAGACAAAATAAAGAGATAAAATGAAAGAAAAGAAAAATATATATATTGCATGTGTATTATTTTTTTTCATTTTATCTCTTTATTTTATCTACTCATTATGTTCTTTATTATATACTATTATGTACTTTTTGTAAAAGAAATTACAGTCTTAAAATAAGCTCTTCTCTCAGGAGATAACGACGCGGTCCAGACGGAGAATCGTGAAACTCGAGGTGCGATTCAAAATTCCGAACCTCCCCTCTCTCTTTCTCTCTCTCTCACTCACACACACACACACACACACACACACATACATACACACCATAGTGGTATAATAGTCTTAACGTTATCCTCGAAGGGGATATAACGAGGGAGCATATAGGCATTCTTGGTCGCGCGTTATCGGGACGTTCCGGTACCGAGACGAGTCCTATCCAACGGCTTCCCAAAAATTCCCAGCGAACATCGATATATCTATATCCGTTCGGCGAGATATCGGATCGGCAGCCTCCGAAATCCTCGGACTAGACGCAATCTCGTCCCGGGGGTGGCCGCCGTTCAAGGACGGCCGAGCGATCTTGAAAGGCGGAGCGCGCAGACGGTAACCCTAGCGAGAGGGTAGATCGAGTTCTCTCCTCTCCTGTGCGAGACGAAGGGCGAGGGACTCATGATGAAGGGGTGAGAGAGGGTACGAGAGGAGGAGGGATCTTCACGGATCTAACCAAACGTGGAAATAGCGCCTCGTGTTAACGAGGATTCACTGCGAGCTTCCATTTCGCTCGGGGTACATCAGATCGCCTTCGTTTCACCTCCCTCTATCGTACGGAGGTCCCTTTTCCTAGTCTCTAACCCTCCCACTTCTCCCCCTCCCCTCTTCCCTACCGCTTTGCCCTCCAGCTCTGTCGGCACCCTTCTCACCCTTATCTCGGCTCCCTTCATCCCTACGACAGCCTCGTGAATTTACCGCTTCGCGTTCTCGCCAAACCAGGAAATACATCGAGGAGGGTCCGATTTGAACTGGAGGACGTGGAGGACCGGACTCCATCTCTCTCTCGCGCTCTCTCTCCCCTCTCTCCCCTCTCTCCCTTTTTCTTCCCCTTCCTTTCTCTCTCTCTCTCTCTCTCTCTCTCTCTGTTTCTGTCTCTCTGAGAGATCTCTCACCGGCTGAACCTTGACGTTCGCGCGGCAGTCCCGATCATCCCTCCTCCTCGATAGGAGAGCAGTAGGTGACCGGATGGGCGAGGGAGACGGTGGGGGATAATTTTCTTGGCCGGTGCACGTAAGTGTGCCAACGTGCAAGAGCTCATTGGATTCGGACTTTTCTCTTTGCCGGACTTCTTTTATCGGGACACGAGAGGAGAAGGAGGGGCGGGCCACATGGTCCTTGTTTCTCCTAGTTTCTCGGGGAACTCGCTGAGAGCTTCACGCCGACCTTTCACGCCGCGCGCGAAGGGATGAGGGATAACTATTAGACAAACGGAACTTTCACTATAAATGATTCCACGTGCACGGGATACCCTTCGAAATCTTAATCACCTGGCAGATTTCTTTTTTTCCTCGCTCCTTCCGCTTTCTCACTCGCTTCTAGTATCGCTCTTGTTCTTCCTGCTGGTCACTTTGAGAAATTTCTCTCCTCAACACGCGCCCGTGGTTCTTCTTCTTTAATCGAGAAATGATCAAGTGTCTGTTTCGAAAAGACGATTTTGCCTGAAATGGAGAATTACATCAATTGCTCTCCTTTCCGTAATTGTCTGGAAACTGGGTTTCTTATGAAAAAATTTTTAAGTTAACACCAATCGAGCAGTACGGCGCGCCGTATCTAATGTTGATTTTCCGACATGGCCGTTTCAATTGACGATGTTTAATGTTTAATTTGCGCAAATTGCATTGGAAGAAAGGATTGTATTTGCTCGAAAGAAATCGGCGGAGAGTATCTTTCGAGGCCAGCTCGTGAAAAGAGCGCGATACCGCTTCCATTCTAATGTAATGAAATTAAGATAAAATGAATCCACCGACGTTCAGCTGTCGTCGATGCCCGCGCGTTTTGATCCCCATCCGATAACGGAAAGAAAGAGAAAAGGAAGCCAGAGAAAGAGAGAGAGAGAGAGAGAGAGAGAGAGAGAGAGAGAGAGAGAGACAGAGTGTGT
>NW_022639505.1:836700-852824 GCF_010583005.1 Odontomachus brunneus | reverse complement strand
AGAGAGAGAGAGAGAGAGAGAGAGAGAGAGAGAGAGAGAGAGAGAGAGAGAGACCGAGTCCAGAGCGATACGTGAAAGTATCTAACAGCTCGACCGATTTCAGAGAGACTTTCTCGTTTCCGCTCGTCTTTTTATCTGGCACGAGAGAAGGGTTGGTGGGAGGAAGGGAGAGAGGGAGAGGGGCAAGGGCGCTGGGGAGTTTCTGTCTTCCTGATTTTCTTACGACTTTACCAAGAATCGTCTTATCCTTTAATCCGATCTTTTTCTTCGTCACACTCTACTTTCCGTCACTTTCATCAGGTTTTCGGGGGGAGTTAGCGCGCGATACCGTGCGGTCCCTCTCTGTCCGGTATATAGAATAAGTTTCAGTATAAGGAGGCAGTATATGAGAGATACCGCGGGCTCATTTTCGCGGCTTCCCTTCCTTCATCGGGAACAAACGCGTTGCAATGACGTCACGTTGCGACGCACAGTGGGGACAAAAAAATCAATGCGAATTTACAAAGGAAACTTACTTATTTTTTTGGTAAATTTATTAAGTTTTTATAGAATGCATTTACTTAAAATTTGCTTTTTTCACTTTTATTTTGATTAAAAATGCATTTCTAAAAATTAACAAGTATTTATATCAGGTAGGTATCATTAACATATTTACTTAAATCAAAATTCTTTTTATTTAAACCGAATATTGTTTTCTCAGCTTCAGTGAACAATACTCGGTTTAAATGAAGATAATTATGATTTAAGTAAATATGTTAATGTGGCACTCATCTAAGAAATTTGTAATATTTTTAAATATTTTTAAATATTTTTTTATATCGATAATTTTGAGAAATGTCGATATTTATATCGAAAATATTTAATAAAATAAAATTCTCTAGTTTATATCATTTTTATTGGTTTCTTCGTGTCGCTTGTACTCTTCACACTCATTGCCTTCGCTCTTACTTCTTCCAGCGTCGAATATGTGTTCATCTCGTTCTAAGTGAAAAATATATTTGGAATTGCAAAATTGCAAGGAGGTTATTTCACGTTAAATATATAACTCTTTTATAAAATGTTCCTAAATTTACTGTTCAAAAGCCGCTAGAGATCACAATTTTATAGCAATCAGGATGTTTTTTTTTTAATTAAACGTTAATCAATGTAGAAAAAAACTGTCGAGCTCGATTTTTTTTTAAATTCTTTTAAATCTTGGAACATTAATAAGAATTAAGTTCGTATTCAGCAACCTAAACCTAATATATCTTATAGTGACACATTTCGTGCTACAGAAACATTTTTTTCATATCGACTATGGGATTGACAGACAGCTATTGAATACTAGATCTTAATATTGACTTTACATTTATATTGAGCGACTTTATATACCTTATTGCAATATACTGTGTTAAAACATAATGATTTTGTTTATGTTGACAGGAGATTAGCAGTTGTCAACTGCCAAATTTTGATTTTTATATCAGATCCGTAATCAGCGATGCTGAAAACCTTAATACACCATACTGTGCAGCGAAAAGATGGAAAGTTTTCCAATTGGAGTGGCTCACAAAACTTGATAATTTTTTACAAATTCTTATTAATATTGCAACATTTAGAAGCATTTTTTAAAAAATCGGGCTCGACAGTTTTTTTCTACATTGATTAACGTTTAATTAAAAAAAAATTCAGCCCAATTGCTATAAAATTGTGGTCTCTAGCGATTTTTGAACAGTAAATTTCTATTTGTCCTCACTGTGCGACGGTAGGATTTCGATTCTCCTCGCCGAGGAATCGATAGCGCGTTGTGAAGCAGCGTGTGTATTTCCGCACGTTCACCGATGAATTAGTGGAAAACTCGATTATTGGTTGATATAAATTGTCTGATAATCGGATATCTAACGCAGCACCAAGAGTGCTTCGTTTTTATACGGGATATATTTAATGAGATATCTGTTATAATTAATGGAGAGGAAAGTATAAAAATTTATTAATAATTATTAATAATATGAAAGGTCTTTAAATTTTTTTGAAAATAAAAACTTTATATCGTACAAATGAATCAATATCCGGTTATAATTATCACATATATTAAATTATTACCTATCATAAAATTATTTACTGTCTGTTCGTAGTGATTTTAATCAGCCAATAATTACTGTGAATAATTTAGGGACATTTTATAAAAGAGTTATATATTTAACGTAAAATAACCTCCGTGCAATTTTGCAATTCCAAATATTTTTTTCACTTAGAACGAGATGAACATATATTCGACGCTGGAAGAAGTAAGAGCGAAGGCAATGAGTGTGAAGAGTGTAAACGACACAAAGAAACCAATAAAAATAATATAAACTAGAGAATTTTACTTTATTAAATATTTTCGATATAAATATCGACATTTCTCAAAATTATCGATATAAAAAAATATTTAAAAATATTACAAATTTGAGTGCCACATTAACATATTTACTTAAATCACAATTATCTTCATTTAAACCGAGTATTGTTCACTTAAGCTGAGAAAACAATATTCAATTATCATAATTATAACAATAATCACAATTATAATTATTGTGATTAATTTAGGGACATTTTATAAAAGAGTTATATATTTAACGTGAAATAACCTCCTTGCAATTTTGCAATTCCAAATATATTTTTCACTTAGAACGAGATGAACACATATTCGACGCTGGAAGAAGTAAGAGCGAAGGCAATGAGTGTGAAGAGTACAAGCGACACGAAGAAACCAATAAAAATGATATAAACTAGAGTTTTACTTTATTAAATATTTTCGATATAAATATCGACATTTCTCAAAATTATCGATATAAAAAAATATTTAAAAATATTTAAAAATATTACAAATTTCTTAGATGAGTGCCACATTAACATATTTACTTAAATCACAATTATCTTTAAATAAAAAGAATTTTGATTTAAATAAAAAGAATTTTGATTTAAGTAAATATGTTAATGATACCTACTTGATATAAATACTTGTTAATTTTTAGAAATTTCTGCATTTTTAATAAAAATAAAAGTGAAAAAAGCAAATTTTAAGTAAATGCATTCTATAAAAACTTAATAAATTTACCAAAAAAAAATAAGTTTCCTTTGTAAATTCGCATCGATTTTTATCAGTGCACAGCGCAACAACACGTACGCTCGGACGCGCCAGTTTCGCCGCGATATTAATACGCGGCGCCGCCATTGAGCAGCGTCAAATTGCATCTTGGATCGCTGGCGAGAACTACAAGTGCTACATCATGTATTGTACGCCGTAGTTGGTAATGACGGTGTCGCAAGAACGTAACGGCCAAACGGAGGCCACCGAGGCAACATTAATACCTCATTAGTCCGAGACTCCTGGTCCGATCCGGTCGGTTTAATCGAATTCAGGCACCGTCATCGGCGCGGTTGCGGAAAAACCGCGGACGGCGAATGGGCCAGCGGGCGGCCAAGGGAGTTCACCCCTCGCCGCCCCTGGCCGAACTATCGATAAGCGTCTTGATGTTTCATTAATGAACCGAACGGTCGACTTAATGGACCCCACTTAATTGGCAAAACTTTCGCGGCTCTCCCGTCCCCGCCGGCTGGCTCGTAGGTCGACTTGCCGGCGACGGCAAGTAAACCGCCAGCCGGTAGTAGCGCCGAGAGAGTCACCTTAAGTTAAGCGCGCGAGGGTGCTGGCGAAACGTGCCGGCGCGTTATCCGATATTCTCTCTGCGGTTAGTCCGTGATCTCGAAACCGGGCTGCGTATCGCGGGATCAAACGCCGCCGTCGCGACGCTCCGAGTCGCGTCGCGTACACAGCCGCATAGAGCCGCCTGGCTGCCGTCTTCTCCGGAAGCTTATCGGGCCCACGTGGCTCACACCACGAAATGTAGAAACAGGGAGAGAGAGAGAGAGAGAGAGAGAGAGAAACCTTCAAGTGCAGCCGAGTTGCAGCGCAGGTTGCAGATGCGGCCGCGATAACGGAACCGTTTTCGATCCCGACCCGATTCTGCCGGGGATGTTAGCCAAGTATCAATACTCAGCCCGATCGACGCGCGTTTAGCGCGTGAATATGGCCCGAGTGCGTCCCATGTGTAAATTACCGTCACGTCTGGGACACGTGAGCGAGAGTCCATTGCTTTCAAAGGATGAAACGATCCTCACAGGTGGAATTCCGAAGCATAAGAGTACACGCTATTGAGTAATTGAACATATACTTAATGTAAATGTAACGTAGAAGTTCATGAAAAGACGCACCTCTTGCTAATTGCACCTGATTGTGCCGGAACGGGCCGTCTGCTCGACTATTGAGTCGCATGGAAGCTACAATTTGTAGTGCGCTAAATAAACTTTGCGGCGATTTCGCTTGTATAAATGTCTTATGTCGCGAATGCATTCTAATGCTGCTATTAACTGCTGGACTGGAGGATCAGATCGCCTGAAAATCATGCTTGTTTTTTCATAATTTTTGGTCTTCTGACTTCGCTTTTCTCCGAGCTCTCGCTTTTATTTCTCCAAGCTGTTCGCACTTATTAGCTTGTTCAGAGCACGCCAACTATATCGCCTTTACACGATTTCGGAACGGCTGCCTAACTCTCTCTTAACTGGAAGGCCCCTTAATTGGATATCTTATACATGTATCCATGTATAGCATTATACAGTGTTACAATGCATAAGTCCTTACTTTTTCTAAACATTGTTTTAACGGTAAAAGTGTAGCTAAATACATTTAGACTTATAAGCTTTCTGATAGACTTTCAGTCACATTTGAAAGCACTTTTATCGGTGGAAGTGTCTTTAGATGTGACTGAGATTTAGAATAAGATTTATAAAGTGAGTGCTTCATGAGAGACTGCGAAAACTACTCTGAAAAGGATGACCTTTAGACTTAATCTATTTGCATAAAAAATGGATGTAGTCAGGCCGTTATCACGGAAGCGAATAATCGCGATTCTTACTTTTCTTAGGAAAAATCGCATCATACAAAAATCATGTGTTTCTCATTCTTTTTATTATATTCGACGTATAATATTTGTAAAGAAAATAAAATAAAAAAAAATAAAATTCTAAATCTAAGAATTCTAAATTCTAAATTCTAAGAAAATAATAAAATCTGTAATATGGATATTTTTTCATATTTCTTAATGCAAATTAACACGTTCGCTACCAGCGGCATATATCCGCATAGGAAACTTCTTAGAATCTTATTAAGATCTAGTTATGTTCCAAAATAATTTTAAGTTAGAAGTTAGAAGTGCAATGTTTGAAACATGCAATTCTAAGTAGCAAATTTAAAGTTTGTTGAATCTCTAATATCTATTTCGATCTTCATTTTGCATTGAACAAATGCTGACTTTCTAAATAATTTCATTATTTAGTTAAAAAGGAAATTTAAAGTTTTAAAAAATATTTTATTTTTTGGATTTTTATTTTTCTGAATACAATAGATGTGTAAAAATGGAGTTTTCTGTTATACCACAAAAGTATATCGACGTTATAGACTGAAAAACGTGCGAATTTCCATAGTATTTCTGTTTTCTATTCTAGAGAGAAAACCTATGTTTGGAATAAATAAATGGAACTTTTACTCGGTATCGTAATGGGATAACCAATTTTGCAACAAATTTTAGCACACTAATCGGAATCTGTATCTGGGAAATCTTGGCAGGAATTTTCTACGCGGAGATGTGTGTTGACGATATTTCTCTCTATTTATCTATATTATTAAACTAAGTATATTTCACACAATTATGCAAAAAAGAGAAGGAGTACAATCCGGGGGGATGGCGGGGAGGGAAGCATCCCAAGTAAACCATGTTAGCGGACGTGTTAAATAATTCTTGAACAGGTACTCCCTCGAGCTTTGTCAACGTGCCGCAGTAAGCCATTATTTGTGGCACAATGGTGGAACAACGGCGACGATCGCGTCTGATATCGCGACATGAGAGAGAGAGAGGTAGAAAAAGTACGCGCATGCGCGCGCCTGTTTAACAATAAGTAATGGTAGCGGTAATGAGCGTGCGAGTTAACACGGTATTTTTCAATTGTGAAACATTTTCCAAGTTCGTGCGCCGTATAATCCTTCCGATATGCTCCTCCCACGTCCGCGTATACATACGCACACATATGCGAGGTGAAGGACGGAGAGAGAAAGAAAGGGACACATAGAGAAAGAGAGAGAAAAAGAGGGGTGAGAGAGAGAGGGGGGAGGGAGGGAGGGAGAGTCGGCGGAATTTATTTACACTCGCCTTTTCCGCTCGTTCCGTTTCGAATTACGAAATGAAATAGAAGCGCGAACGCGAATACGCGAGCACGCGTTACCCACTTTTCTTTATTACACGAGTCCGAGCTGAACGGGATATGAAGCGCGCACACGAGGTAATATCCCACCCCTTTTAATTCCCGTCACATTCACTAAGTGATATTAAATGTCGAAGTTTTGAAGCTGCTACGACGCGCAGCGGTTTATCCGCCTGATAAACAAAGGAGTAATCGAAAATTCGCTTTACACGTCGTTAAGTTAATTGCCTCGCGACTCAGTCAACGAACGTGTACTTTCTCCTCTCTTGTTTCCTCGCCACATGTTTCATTTCTCGCCAGTAATTTGCGATTCCGCTGGATCGGCGTCTTTAAACATCTCGAACCGATAAAACTGATGCGTCACAGCTGCATCGATGGTTGAATCATTGGGATATTGTTAGTTGTCCTGCGAAGTGAAAGAAGGTCGCTTCGAAGGGAAATTATTCAAGTGTGTGTGCAGTGTCCATGTCTCAAGTATATTAATTATCATTTAATATTTATTCCATATTTATTTGTAATACATTTGTTTCATATAATCAGTATTTTTGTTTCGACATGATATCTTTAACTTAACAACATAGCATGAATTATAGAGACCTCTATTAGATTTTGACGCGATAATAATTGTTAACGTTGTTAACGTTAAGTACACTGAGAGAAAGAGTATCTAAGAAATAAAAGATATTTATTCACGATGAGTACTAATAACATATTTGCTTATAATAATATTAAATGTTTTGCAAATAAAAAGTGTACATTTTCTTGAAACTTTAGCTTCTCATGAAAGCAATTGTTTATTAAGATAATATTTAAATAAGAGAATGTAGATTTAAGTGTAAATACGTTATTACATCTAAAAAAAAATAATTTTAATAGAAGTGGAATTCTCTAAATCTTAGAGGATTTTATTTTTATATATATATATATATATATATATATATATATATATATATATATATATATATATATATGGCCTCAAAAGAACTGCTTTGAAATCAAGAGAAAAATAATCTTAAACACAATTCTTAAAAATAGAGGAATTTCATATTGAATGTACAGTGCAAATCTATTTGTTCTTAATCTAAATCTGTTTTTATATATTACTTCCATTCAAAAATATTTCTTCAGATTTAATAAATTTTATCACATTCACACGAAAGAAAGATCAGAAAACTTTGACCGGGGTGCTTGTGTGTATCTGTAGATGTCCACTTTAATGCCATATGAGATGAAAAACATCAGACTCGGCTGGGATCGAAAACCAGGTTCTTCTGCTTATCAGGCAACCGCTTTTCCATTGAGCTATTTGAGACTTCATGTTTGTGACATCTGTATACCCAGTGAAAAATGACTCGTTGATTAACGTCAAAATGATATCAAACTGACGTCGGTTTGATGATTTCAACGTCAATTTGATTGGAACGTCGACAGTGAATTGACGGTGGAAGCTCTAAGCGTGGCGCTTGGTTTCATCCAATCGTACACGACAGTACGCAGCGAAACAACAGTTCTTCACGTCTCTCCTACTGCACGTAAGACGGCATTGTGCTTCAAATTAACATATTCCTCTTGATATAGAGGAACACAATTAGAATAATATCTCACAAATGCACGATGAGTGGTTCCCTTTAATGAAAGATGAATATGCTTTCTGTAAGATATTTCTTTTAGAACATGGAGTTAGAAGAAAATTCACTTTGTACGTAGAATACTTTTTTTTTGGGTGTAGCACACACCGAATAAATGTTTTTTAATTTTTAGATATTTTTTATCTCGATGTATTTCGTTGTTGAAAAAAGTATATTATAACTTTGAAAATAGTAAGTATGTAACAAGAGACACTTTCCTGCTATTTTGCATTTAATGCATGCGTTTATGAGCAATTTTTTTTATTTACTAGTTTTAACAAGAAACTTAAAAAATCTCCGCGTTGTCCCACCGTCATGTTTTATAACTCCAATCCGCGAGGTTCTAAAATTCTTATTTGCAAAACTCGGCTGTATTAATTTGCCGATATTAAAATTAGCTTATATTTTCAGAGGCGATAACTTCGATTTCAGATACGCGTTTTTGAAATATGGGCAAACGGGAATTGTAATTTACAGAATGAGGTAATTTTATCGTTTTACATTACATCATATTTTAGCACGGAAATTCCGGATAAAAGTCGTATTATTTAAAAGTTTATTTAATAGAACGGAAATTATATTTCCCTTCAGATCGCTCATTGGTCACATTGTGGCATCTCGATAACAATTCGAGTAAGTTGTGCGCTTCTCTCTCTCTCTCTCTCTCTCTTTCTCTCATGAATATTTTATGAATTTTCGAGTTGAAAGGCCTTCTTCTACGTTTGATATGCGTTACCTGTTGTTAAAGCCTAGTCTAGTATTAGATAATCCAATGTACATTAGTACATGTATGCAAACTAGGCAAAATCTCTGTTGCTTTTAAGCCACAATGCGATCTACTGTTTTACAATCTTATAAGCCTATATATTTATCTTCTATATATTTGCGATTTTATCACTTTTTCCTTTGTAATAATCTTTCTCAACTGTAATAATCTTTGCAATGTTGCTTTTACGTTCGATTAGTTGTCAAATCCTTATCTGTATCTGTAAGCTTGAGGGGGTTGTGCACTCCAGAGTATTAATAAAACTCTCTATCTCTCTCCTAATTGGATGTTAGTCCAGCCGCGCCATATTCGCGCCGTATCATATCGCGACGGAAGGATCGTTCGCAACATTGACGGCTGTTTTAACGGGGTCGAAAGTCGCTGGATTGTCAACGACTGGCTGACTGCTACTTTCGCCGCGCTCTCCACATCGTCCGCGGTAATCGGGCTCTCGGAATAGCGTCCAGAGCTAACCAGAGCGCGCGATAAGTGCCGTGTCCGAAGCGGCCGTTCCGTGCCGGAACATCGGCGGTGTCATAACCGCGTTATCGATTAACCCCTTAAACACCGGACAATCGTGTCGCTGGATTTACAGCGCGACGTTTTTGCCCGGTTTAACGACGACCAGGAGGAGAAGGTGGTGGAGGACGGAGGTGGACGGAGGCGGGCGGCACGGATTGGCGTAAATTTTCATCGTGCCGCGTCGCTACAAATTTCGCTCCCTCGCTTCCTCCTCCCCCTCCCCCTCCCCGCCGCCCCCCCCACCGTCTCCTCCGCGCGCGGTCGCGTATAATCGATGGTCGTGCCCGAGGATTCTCGCTCGCCTCGATTTAACTACGGCTCCATGAAGAAATATATCGTAGCGCGGCTCGAGCGTGTAATTCGTCCCAATAGAAAGGACGCGTCGAACGAAATATTATGCGAATAAGTTGGTAAACGATGATACACGCCGCACAATCCTGCGCAACCCCTCTCGCGTGAGATCTCGGATTATCGTAGGAGGACTGAAACACGATGTATTTTACCGATTAACATGTTAGCTCTCTCCACGGTAACCATCAGTGATGTGTGTCGTGTGTGTGAAAATGATTAGAATAACAATCTTTTCATTAGAAGAATTGCTTTTTTATTTTTTATTTTAATTTTTTCTAATTGTGTTCTTTTCAACAAGTGCCTAATTTCCGGAAATAATTTGTTATCAATATTCTTTATAGGTGTAAAATAATTACAAGTTTGTGTTGTACGGAAATTGTTGTTTGTATTGGGTATATATTGTATGACTTATGATATATATATACATAATGACGAATTATTTCGCAGAAATATATGTAAACTTTATATCCCAAAAGCAAATTTTCAAGTATTTTTCCTCAGTGTACACGTAACCCGCTATTTCCTATATAAAAATTTACTTTTACGTACAAAATACATTTTTCAACAGAATCTAATGTAACATATGATATATCCCTCATTATTTATACAATTTTATACAACACATAATACAAACCAGTAATTATTTTAAACTTGTAAGGAATATTGATAAAAGATTGTAACATTTCCTGAAATTAGGTATTTAAGAATAATTGGAGAGAACGAATAAAAGGAATCAAAATTGTTCTAATAATTTTTACACCTCTGTAGTATCAACGCGTCTCTTTAATTTTCGTATGAAACGTAATCAACTGCGACAAATTAAATATACAAGATACCTGCATTTTTGTCCGGATACTTCAGGTAAAACTGTGATTCGTTGTTTTCTACAAACTCTGTAATTCGTTGGTCATTTCGGGGCAGTACCACTTATATACCTTCCTATGTATAATAAATGAAATTTATTCTGTTTAAAATCTTCTGTTATATAACAATTTATTATATAATAAAAAGATACCTATAAAAAATTTTGTTACAATAAAAAAAGAATTTTTTAATTTATGCTTATGGCAATTTACACTTAACTTATTATTAAACTTTCATTCGAAAAATTTGTTTTTATCTCCTTTAATTTAAGAGTAATACACGAAAAAGTAGAATCGTCCTTTTTACTTTGAGAGTACAAATCATACCTTTCAGCGAGCTTTCTTGACAGCGATCAGGCAAAAATGGAATATTATTCATGTATTGATTTACTCTACATACTCACCAAACTGTATCAATATCAAAGAGTTCGGGATCGCGGTGTTCCCTTGTGAGTAATCGTTTAGAAAGAAGCGCCGCGACGGCTCGTTGTTAAGCGTCTATTTGTACATTCGTCTTGATATCGTAAATACAAATTTCGCTCACTCATTAGCTGTTGCTTTATATTAACGTAGGAACGATAAATTACGCAGTGGGAAGCAACAGTCACCGATCGCGCTGCTGTTATCCATTACGCACACGGACCGACATAATAGGCTTAACGTACAATATAACTAGGTTGTTAGGATTTTCTAATCGTACTCATTATTCATTCATTATTTGCTGATTATTCAAAGAAGCTAGGACGATATGTCGAAGCAGCAAGCCATCACTGTAATTAATTGACGTTATTGGTCAGAAACGTATGTGTACAAATAGAAAATATTAATAACCTATTGTACTGCGTAAAGGCTATTGTGTCGACGTGTGTTCGTTCAACAATAAAGCTATATGTGCTAGTGTGCTGTCATTATAATCCGGATATTTCAAGTATCCAGCCACCAAATTGTGAGCAATTACGAATTTACAATGTATTTGTTTGTTATTTATTATCGTTACATTAATTAATAATCTAACGCAATTAATTGATTCTTTTCTATTCAGTAAATGCGAATTTACAGATACAACTTATCGAGGTTTCTGTTTTAATCCATTATAAATATACGAAGAAAATATCTCTAATTTTGTAACTAAATTAGATTATATCAGTTAGATCATGTCAAACCGATCACAAAATTAAGAGTAGCCTAGACGTATTTATAATACACTAAAACAAGTCTCAATAAATTGCAGTTATTTTACATCAGATAACAGTTTGTTATTTGTTGTTATTAGAGAAATCAATAGCCTGAAAAGGTCTATTGATTTTTTATATTTAGCGAGTCTATATTTGTAAATATAATATGTACAATTAATAAATAGACTTGTATTTTATCAAATTGTGTAATTAATAATATCGGATTTTTCAGATAAAATGAAAAGATTATATTTTTACGTCGTTATAACTTTATAAGACAATTATGCGCCGTTTTAATCTAGGATCTTCTACTATCTATCGCGCATATTATTTCACAAAATTATAAGGACATGAAAATTTAATAATTTCATTTTAAAAATTGAATTTTAAATTTTATTTGAGAAATCCGAAGTGATTTATTTTACAATCCAATACATTATAGATATACGGACAGTATCTTTAATTTGGAAGTGGTTCTAAATCTGCAATACGTTTCTTCGTTATTCATTATCAAAAAAATCGAGAGAATTGCTTGCATTAATCGGAGAGAAAAGCTTACATTAATCTGAAACGAACCGAACGCATTTTCGTTAAAGAAAACAGGGTTTCTAATTCTTGGAACTGTACTTGTTTTATAAAATTCTGTTTCCTTCAGTTTACCAAACGCATTTGATTCGTTATTGGTAAATTAATTTCATCAAAGTTTTTCAGTGGACATGTGTATTCCCGCAAAAAAATATTTAAACTCTAAAAGCAGGACTGCATCCTCAAAAACCACAATCTCGAAATATTACAAGCATGAAATTGTCAATAACAACAACTTTATGCTTTTAGTATTTCGGAAGACTGTTTCTGTATTCAGTTTTCGGGACTGCGACATTTCGGAATGTTGTTCCACTTCTCAAATTTCGGGATTTTGACTTTTCGATATTATGTATATCTACCGTTTTTCTCCTTACAGAAAACATCTAAAGTAATCGGATACCGGAGCTAGATGTTCTATATTTTAGAATTTCGAAGTCGCAACTAATTGTTGTGACTGACTGTATAAACATGATACACCGAGAAAAATAATTTGCTAGCCCAGCAAATTTTCTATTGGTCTAGCAAAATCTTTTCGTTATTATATGGACAACAAAAAGACTTACTAAAAGTACTAATCACTATTTGCTGCATATAATTCGCTGAATCTACAAATTATTTTACTATAAAAACCATGATGGATTTATATAAGCAGTTGCAGTTTTGCTCCGATAGCAAATAAATTTGCTAAGGATACATTATTTTGCATCAATAGCAAATTAATGTAATTCTTAGGACAAATACACATAACAAATTCTTCTATCCTGGCAACGAAACTACCTTTGCTCTGATAACGAATAATTTATAAAATTAATTTCAACAAAATTTTCTTGATGTCACTACGAATATGCAGTTGCAACGACGATTTTGTTAAAAGAGCAAAATTGTTTTTCTCCGTGTAGAGGTAACCTTTTTCTCTGTATTAATGCACGTCACGATCCTGTTAACAGCATATTTTATTTTGTAATAACCAAATACGCGCATGAACATGCAGCAACGTAGCCATCTTGTCCTGGTATTGGATTTAATTGTTCAGTAGCGCAGAGTAAAAAAAGAAGGCCACATATAAAATATATATCCTGATTAGTAATTTCAGAGTCTCCGCGAGAGGTCTCCACAGTCCTCCTGCCGACCTTTAATTATGGACCAACTTTACCTCGTCCACCCATATGCTGTATTTCAATCATTTTATAAATGAAAATTGCATTTATTACCAGGAATATTATATCATGTAGTTGCAAGAAATTTTATTCTAGTTAGTAACATATTGTTTAATTTTATTTAGTCACGATAGAGAATATTAATAAAAAGGACGGTGGAACCGATTTTGACCTAAAAAAATGTGATATAAGTTATATATGTAATCTTGCGTTTTTCGGGTCGCTAAATACGATGATAGCATTTTTGTTCGCTTAAATCCGTGAAAAAGCAGTTAAAATTCGCTTTAAATGGGTCGAGACAAGTCATTTTTAATAGTAATTCAACGACGATTTTATTCCAATTATTTAAGTATTTATGTTATAGTTTAGTTTTATAACTTTTTTCTTTGGAAATCAAGGAAATACACTTTAAGGCTTTGCTATCTCGCCGCAGAAAGTCTGAATTGACGGTGGCGCCTAGCAGTGTCGAAAACACGAAATAGCCGTGTCAGCGTATCTGATTGGCTAACACTAAGCGAGGTTCACGCTAAGCTTCGCCTGACACTTTGGAAAAATAGTTGCGTTTTATCGCGTTATTTAGCAGTTTCTCCGTGAACTGTGTATATTATCGTGATCCTCACAGCTGTAAAATGTGCAGCAAACTCTGTGATATCGGTGATACATGGTGAAAATCGCGAAATTAAATGTGTTTATATATGCTGATATCTCAGCTGTCAAACCACCGTGACAACCGAAAAATGTACCATATTTCAGGAATTATTTTACGATGCTACGTGATATATCAGCTAGATATCTGAGTTTGCTGTACTTTTTACAGGTTTCAGGATTAGGAAAATATTTGGTTTTTCCAGAGAAAAGTAAAAAATAAAGCAATAAAACGAAACTATTTTTCAGTATGTCATTTCTCGCTTCTGATGTCATCAAACCAATATGACCGCCCCAGAAATAGCAGAGCCTTAAAATGAAACACTTCAGGAATAATAAATCTAACATAGTGAAATTAATATAATATATATATACGTTTTGTTGATTTCATTATGTTAAATTTAGCATTTCTGAAATATTTAATTTTGAAGTTTTCTTTGGTAGTCAGTGAAAAAAGTTATTAAACTTCACCATAATATAAATGATTAAATAACAAAATCGTCACTAAAATTATTAAATGACATTATTAAACATTACTATTAAAAATGACTTATTTTGATCGCTTTAAGACGAGTTTTGGACTCGCCTTAACTGGAAAATATATATGTTCTAAAAAGATCATTTCGCGATTTTGTGTACCTGCTATTTCTCTCAAGATAAATATTGAGAAAAGCACATGAGCAACATACCTTTAAGGGGACTGGAGGGTTGCAGGAATCAGATTGCCTGAAAATCGTGCTTGTTTTTTCACAATTTTTTATGACAAAGTAAGGTTTTAGATAGAAAATTTCTGTAAGTTTGTCGTTATCGTGAACCACTATAGAAATTGAATAAAAGTTAACAAAATTGCAAATATTTTAATGGAATATTATTAAAATTTTTAGTTCTTTTATGGTAAAAAAATTAATATTTTAAAATAAAATATTTTCACGAGTTTTTCAGTGGTTTATCCGATAACGACAAGCTTACGGAAATTTTCTATCTAAAATTCAATTTAATTGAACCACCGAGAGTCAACATATTATTGAAAAATGACGACCTTGAAGAAAAAAGAAATATATTTTAACTGTATGTACCATACTTATATTGAGTATTTGATCATCAAAGTTATATTTTTCTCCTCTTTATATGTTATATAAATATACTTCAAAATAACACTTTCACATATTCATTTAGTTTGTCATAAAAAATTGTGAAACAACAAGCTCGATTTTCAGGCAATCTGACCCTCCAGTCCCCTTAACCCTTCAAGTATCACTGGTATCAATAGGACCATTTAGAATCGGGCAGTTGAAATGCGCCAATTTTGCTCTTTAGAGTGTTTTCTCAATAAATTTCATCATATTTCATTAAAAAAAAGTTACTAGAATGTTCCATGAATTATGCGCCTTTAAAGACTAATGTGCGCTTTGCTTCTTGTTTCTTGTTTTCTGCCTCTTTTCAGTTTAAGGTTTGAGTCAGAGAGAGATAAAGAAAAAGTAACAGGAAGCAAATAACACATTACAGATCAAGCTTAAAGGTTTAAGGTGACATGCAGCCCCGGTGTTCCCTATGCGAGACACCATCTTGGCAATACTCGAGCCAACTTGGTACCCGAGATTGACCACCAATGCGTCCAGCTAACAGTCACAGGGAAGGGGCTAAAAAACCAGTTTGTTGTCACGCTTTGATCGCGCGCAAATCACGGCGAGCACACAATGCGACACATTTACGCGCCAATCAGTTCCACGGGCGAATTAAATGGCGTGAATCGAGATCGCGCGGGCCCCGGCGAAATCGCCGCGGGTCCACAATGGAGGCTCGGTGTTCATTATTTCGGATTGGTATGGCGGCGCGTACCATGAAATAATAATCGTGTTTTCTTGAACGTGGCGCGCGCCCGCCGGACCAAAGCTGCGCGCACTTTCGGCGCACCCGTTGAATTTGCCCGTCGCCTATATTCGATTGTAACGCAGGTAATGGACCGCCCTCGCGAAGTTGATTTTCATTACTTTTACTGCGTATGAATGCGATCGCTGAGCGAAATACGCACGCACGTGCGAGCCGGCCTCGGCCAGGCGATTATTAATAACAAACTGGCGTACAATGTTCGAATTAAATTCTGTTTGCCCGCGAGAGTTAGTGAGAGAGAGAGAGAAAGAGGGGGGGGGGGG
>NW_022639505.1:834886-836682 GCF_010583005.1 Odontomachus brunneus | reverse complement strand
GGGGGGGGGGGGGACAGGAGAAAGGAAGAAAAGAAAAAGAGACCATGGGGCGCGCTGCATTTTTAGAGAGAAACCGCATTTTTCGCTGGAGAATTACAGTTTTATTTTCTGGAAATTTTATTGTCAACCGTTTCGAATGAAATACGCGTTTCCATGAGCACCCCGCGCTCACCCCCCCCCCCTCCTTCGGCGTTGGGATAAAAATCGCCGGATAATACGGGGGATTATTAACACGGGGCTGCCGCATATTCTTCCTCGTTGTATTACCGGCGCGATATGATACACGTGCGGATATGTGTGCGCGTGTGTATGTACCTAACGCGGATATACAGGGTGTCCGGTAACTGATTGAGTAACCGCCGCACAGTGGAGCAAAACTGACATTTTTTGTTCAAAATGGTCTAGAGACCTCAAAACTTAACGAAATGAAATAATTTTCTTTTAATTACTCGTTAAAAGATAACGAAGAAGACTGTCTGAACCGATTTTAGAAAAAATTAAACTCTAAGAACTTCCAACCCTATAATCCCATTAGAAAAATATTCAATTCAATAACGAAAAACCACAACACATAAATTGGTATCTTAAACTCTAAAACCCCTCCACCAAATAGCTGTCACACCAAAACTACAAAAATACAACATAACAATCCCATAACCCCATAATCTAATAACCCTATAACCCAAAGACTTATAACGGAATAACTACAAATTAATTATTACAAGTGATAATAAAATAACTCAATAATATCATAAACAATAACCCTATAACTCCATGACTCCACATAATTAAAATGAAAACTATAGTAACTATAGACTATAGTTTGCTCATAGTCTAGTACAGCCCGAATTAGCTACACTTTTCGAATGAAAAAGTGTATTTAGAATGTACCACAAGAAAGCTTCAAGTTCGATTTTACATCCAATTTCTTTTTTCTTGTTATTTTCTTTTTTTGTTTTTTTAATTTTAGAATTACTTTGTAATGAATCCAATGAAGAAGATGAATAAAATTTATGTAAGGAGAAATGTACAAACCAAAACAAAAAATTAGAACATAAATTAAATAATAAAAAAATTAAATAATAAAAAAATTAAATAATAAAAAAAACTTAAACAATAATAAAAATACCAAAAAAATAAAATTTTAAAAATAAAAAAATTCTTAAATAAAAAAAAACAAAAAAGAAAATAACAAGAAAAAAGAAATTGGATGTAAAATCGAACTTGAAGCTTTCTTATGGTGCATCCTGAATACATTTTTTCATTCGAAAAGTGTAGCTAATTCCGGCTGTACTAGACTATGAGCAAACTATAGTCTATAGTTACTATAGTTTTAATTTTAATTATATGGAGTCATGGAGTTGTGGGGTTATTGTTTATGGCATTATTGAGTTATGATTTTATTGTCACTTGTAGTAATTGATTTGTAGTTATTCCGTTATAAGTCTTTGGTTTATGGGGTTATGGGATTGTTATGTTGTGTTTTTGTAGTCTTGGTGTGACTGAGCTATTTGGTGAAAGGGTTTTAAAGTTTAAAATACCGATTTATGTGTTGTGGTTTTTCGTTATTGAGTTGTATATTTTTCTAATGGGATTATAGGATTGGGAGTTCTTAGAGTTCAATTTTTTCTAAAATCGGTTTAGACAGTCTTCTTCGTTATCTTTCAACGAGTAATTAAAAAAAAAATTATTCCATTTCGTTAAGTTTTGAAGTCTCTAGACCATTTTGAACAAAAAATTACAGTTTTGCCCCACTGTGCGCCATATACAGATAGGTCAAAATAATCATAAAAGTC
>NW_022639505.1:828525-834876 GCF_010583005.1 Odontomachus brunneus | reverse complement strand
GTGGTTTTTCGTTATTGAGTTGTATATTTTTCTAATGGGATTATAGGGTTAGGAGTTCTTAGAGTATAATTTTTTCTAAAATCGGTTCAGACAGTCTTCTTCGTTATCTTTCAACGAGTAATTAAAAAAAAAATTATTCCATTTCGTTAAGTTTTGAAGTCTCTAGACCATTTTGAACAAAAAATTACAGTTTTGCCCCACTGTGCGCCATATACAGATAGGTCAAAATAATCATAAAAGTCACATACCATTTTGAAATTTTCTCAATATTTATTCCGTAATTAATTAAAATGTATGGACAAATGAGCTCACGAGACAGGCTCTGTGTGTAAAAGAAATGGCTTTCCTCTTAGCAACGATAAGTAAACAGCTGATTTCGAGGCGGAGTAACAAGTGATACATATATGTTAAGCTGGCTACACACACTTTCCATAACAGTAACCGTAAGAAGTAACGTAAGAATTGACCAATTACGATCACAAAAATGGCGACCTTACAATTCGACGATTCTCAACATGATTGGTCAATTCTTACGTTACGTCTTACGATTACTGTTACGGAAAGTGTGTGTGGCCAGCTTTACTCCACCTCGAAATCAGCTTGCATCTTGAAGCTAGAGATAGTTCCTTACCGTTGTTTTGTTGTGGTCAAAGAGAAGGTTCTTGTTTAAGAATTATTTCGTTGTCTCAGGATGATTATTAATTATTTTATTATCTCAGGGTAGTCACTCTATGTTGAAGCTTGAAGCAAGATTTAATTAAGAATCATTTAACATTCGCTCACTTCAAGTCTACCTGAATTTAATCTGCATTTTTTATTTTAACAAAAGAGATATTAATCACCGTGATATTAACAAGTGATATTAGTCACTTTTATTTTAATAGGCGATATATTAACTTAAGGTAAACATTAAATAATTTAATGAGGATTGATAAGTAAGTACACAAAACAACTAACTTCCTTTTTCCACTAAACATTAAATTATTTAATGAGGATTAATAAATAAATAGATAAAAAACAACCCTCCTTCTGCCATAATCTCTTTATTGTTTCCTCTTATTAGTATCAAAAGTGTCAATAAGATGTGAGCTCATTCGTGAGCTCATTCGTTTATACATTTTAATTAATTACGGGACAAATATTGAGAAACTTTCGAAATGGTATGTGACTTTTATTTTGACCCGTTCTACTCATACACGGCGGTTGCTCGATCAGTTATCGGACACCCTGTATAACCCGGCCCGTACCGCGACGAGTCTCGGTTCCGCGCGGATTTAAAAACCGGCGCGTCACGAGGAGAAGAGGGCGCGTTCGGTTATTTATTAAAATATTTTCATGGGTTCTCGGCAGCGCCGGGCCGACTGTGCGTGGCTTATCGTGCCGTGAGGGGTGAGAACGTCAGGCGCGACATCCGGAAACGGATAACGCGATATCGTCCTACTTTTCAGCATTTAGCCCGTTATCTCCCTCCGGGACGTCGTTTCGCGAACGTTGTACGACACTCGTGACGTTAGGCGGCGGTGAGAGTAGCGGGGCGTCGCTCCATTACGGTGACATAATGTTTTAACGTGCCGCATAACCCCTCCTCTTCTTTGCCGTGCCATTTCAATCTCTTAGAGGCGCGTCGCCGCACCCGGATCGAGATCTTGATTCCACATGGTGACCCCGCAGCTCTGTCAAATTTGCAGCGATGAGAAGTTCCGAGGTACGACGCTGTAGAGGCTTTTGCATCTTGAAGCTAGAGATAGTTCCTTAGATAGTTGTTTTGTTGCGGTCGAAGAGAAGGTTCTTGTTTAAGAATTATTTCGTTGTCTCAGGGTGATTATTAATTATTTCATTATCTCAGGGTAGTCACTCTATGTTGAAGCTTGAAGCAAGATTTAATTAAGAATCATTTAACATTCGCTCACTTCAAGTCTACCTGAATTTAATCTGCATTTTTTATTTTAACAAAAGAGATATCACCGTGATATTAACAAGTGATATTAGTCACTTTTATTTTAATAGGTGATATATTAACTTAAGGTAAACATTAAATAATTTAATGAGGATTGATAAGTAAGTAGGCAAAACGACTAACTTCCTTTTTCCACTAAACATTAAATTATTTAATGAGGATTAATAAATAAGTAGATAAAAAAGCAACCTTCCTTCTGCCATAATCTCTTTATCGTTTCCTCTTATTAGTATCAAAAGTGTCAATAAGATTTTGAAACTCAAAGGAAGGACTCAAAGGAAACTAAAAAGAAGGAGCTGTCGTGAGTTACTACTGCATCCTGCGTTCTGTAATCCGTCTTGAAGTCAGCTTCCGGTCCATGACGACGCGCTCAATCATGCTACAGGAAAGTAGAAGTCGATCGAGAACGTAACGTTAACTAATTATCGTACATTGACTGCCAACGATTGTCGAGTGATACGAGCGACATTTTCGATACATACCGCGCATGCAATCGTTCTAATAATTTAGTAATTCGATAAATTAATTAACTGACAGATCCGGATTATTTTAAGAGCATTCATCGTCGTGATTTCTCGGTCACTGTATGTGCATTAATGGAATTTTTTCGAATAATATTCTTTAGAATACGAATTGCACCTGAAATCTGCGAATATTTTCTCTCGCTTTCGTTTAACTTTGTTACTGTACTCTATATAGATTTTTAAATCCTTATCGATCACTTTTGCAAGCATTACACTGAAGAAAGGATTTGGTTGACGAAACAAAATTTGGTTAAATGGGATTAACCAAATGTTTGGTAATCATCAAAAAATTTAATTCCCGCTATTTTGCTTTACTTTCTCAGTAATGTATTTATTTAGTCACTAAGCAAAGTAAATCAGCAACAATTAAATTTTTTTATTGCAATTATTAAACATTTCGTTGATCCCATTTTAATTAAATTTTGGTTTCAATCAAATTCTTTTTCAATATATGTCTGGTCTCACAACTTCTCGCTTTCGCTTCATTTAAATATCCAGATATATATATCGTATCAAAATTTTTAATAACTTTTAAAATAACAGAGATTGTTAACAGATTATTTATCTATTATTTTTTATTAATAATATTAATTATTTTACGCTTATTTATTCCACACAGTCTATCTACAGCTGAATAAGTTACACGATTGAGATGCATTGCTTGGAATTAAATAATTAATAAATTCAGATAGAATATTGAAACAACTGAGTAAAGTACAATTTAAAATTAAGTATATACAATATAATTTTTTATTTCGCACGAAATTTTCCACTAAAAAAACTGAAAAAAGGACTTGGTTATCAAAACCAAAATATGGTTTTGATAAGAATGAGATCAACTAAATGTTTGGTAATTGCAATAAAAAAATGTAATTGCCGTTATTTTACTTAGCATAATAGTGACTAAGTAAATATGTTATTAAGAAAATAAAGCGAAATAGCGACAATGAAATTTTTCGATTGCAATTACCAAATATTTGGTTGATCCCATTTTAACAAAATTTTGGTTCTGTCTACCAAAAGTCCTTTTTCAATGTGATCCATCAAATTCGACGGGAATATATTTATTTATTTATATTTTTATTTACATTTATATATATATTTGCATATTTTAAGAATACATGGATGCGTTTCCCTATCAAAACGTCACCTTTCGCAAATCACGAAGAGCTCGCCGATCGATACCTGCACTGAGAGAAAAATGTATGATATTTGGAACTATAATGGCATAGTAAAAAGATTGTAGTTAAGAATATAATTTTTATAGTAAATATTACCATAATATTTGTAATATTTACAATATAAGCATAGTATAACTGACGCGTGTAAAATTTTTACCAAGAATTATAATTATTTGAAATAAAAAATATAGGAAGGTAACAAATATTGAATGGTAAGAGAAATTAACTATTTTATATAGTCAATACAGTTGGAATATTGGCAAATATGTGTACATGTAACTATATTCCCAAAAGGTGCTTTACTATATATATATCTATATATATCTATATATATATATATATATATATATATATATATATATATATATATAGAGTAATAAGATGGTGACTATAAATCTGTGTTTATTCTACTATATCTTCATGTTTAGATAAACTATAAATATATGTTTGAGGCCAAAACGAACTATAAAATATAGTGAGATTATAGTTATTCCAACTATTTTTTTCTCTCAGTGTGGAAAATCACGGTACCGCTGGCGCGTGCCGCGGGTTTCGTTATTTCGTCGCGGAACGACTCTCCGAGATCTCGCCGTAAGCCGGAAGGCGGAATTGATGTTTCTCGTTTCTTTGACGCGTCGTCGCGTAAAACGAGTCGTATCCCGTGTCGCGCGTTACTTATTTCTTCGCTGACACGTCGCACGAGCCGTTTAATTTGTCAAGACGCGTCGCCCCCTCGTCTTGGGGTTTTTTCTTGCGTTTTTGTGTTCCAAAAAACACGTGTCGGGAGCGAATACGTTAGGGGAGCGAGGATGGAGGCGCACCCTTAAGAAGCGGCTGAAACGAATCAAATCGCGCGGGAAGAAAACGCTACCGAGGCGAGGAAACGAAGAAACTCGCGCGTGATCGATCGTGGTTCTCCTGCTCTTTCCTCTTTGAAAGGTTCGGTAAGAAAAGTCTCTTATAGAATAAACCCGGATAAGATGACTTTTTTAAAATGCAAAAAAAATGCATTTCTTTTTGTTATTTCTTAATAGCGTTTGGCACATTACTTCACTGAAGCCTACAGTACATAATACCATCAGAGTTAAAAAGAAAATACTTCAGTGAAATTGTTTATTACAAAAATATCAAAACATAAGCATTGGCTATCTTACCTAAATTTTTAAGACAAGATGGCCATGAGGAATAGATGACCCGTACATATTTTATGTTCAAGATTCTGTATCTATTATTTTATAAAATAATGAAAAAAAAACATAATTTGACATATTCATTTTAGTATAAAATATTTAATACATATTATTTGTGAAAAATATAATACATATATAAAATAGAAACCTCTATTACAAAACTTAAATTCTAAATCCAATTTTTGATTAAAACATATTGCACATAAGATTTAATTACTGTAATATTGAAAGTAATTTTTGAAATATAACGACTTTCGTTTTCTAAATAATATTAGAGTGATGGTGGACCTTCTTACCTAAAATGTAAGTGAAAGACGGTTATAATAGTACTTATAAACAAATAGTGAAAACGAAAATAAAAATGCATATTATATTGCAATTGACATACCTACTTTATGTATCTAACGTTGATTGCGATAGCTTAACTGTAATTTATTCGACGTTATAGCAAATTTTAGTAGACACATGAGAAATTTTACAGGTAGTCGGAAATAAAAATATATAATATTCATAATTTTGCTATTTCGAAGAATGTACGCACACACACTACGACAAATATCGATTATCTTTGCGACTGATTACACAAACGCAATGTTTTGCAATTATTAGAGAATTGCATCCTATGGCCATAATACCCGAATTTACACTCTGGAATTTGGCAGTATCGAATTAGATTCTAACGCGAATAAAGCGATGATAATGGGAGATAATGAAAACATTCATCTGATCGTTTATATCAATCGCGGAGTGACCATTACAGAAGATTCCGCGTGTAATGGAAAAACATTTAAATACGGCAGATTATGCATTGCGGTATGTAATACTTCGTAATGCGCGCTTTTTGAATTCGAGCACGGCCGTGATTAAATTCGTAACGCTCCGAAAAACAAAGTACACACTAAACGAGATTAAAATTTGATTTTAATCCGTGCGGATGTTAATATTTGCGTAAATTTGAATCGACCTTCATTAAAAAGAAAAAAAGAATTCTCATTGATTGCCGGGTAACAAACAAATTTCCGTAATGCGCGGAAATTCGCGAAATTGCAAACTCGATTTTCGCCGAAACGTAACGCTTAAACGAAACACACATTTCTCCGTATATATCGACCGCGACACTTCGGCACTTGTTTATTGCGCGGAAACTCTATCGGCTCCGCGGCGCGACTTTCATCTACTGTCTTTGGGCTTTCCGAAACTCGTGGGATATGCCGGAGGTCGCGCAAACTTTGTCGCCCGAATCAAAATTTTATCTGACTTCTTCGACCTGTACTTTTGAACGTCTGTATACGTACTGAAGGATCAGTGTGTGTTCAATATACAGAAAAAAATATGCAGAAAGAATAGATATGGTAACCACACTGAGAGAAAAAAATAGTTGGAATAACTATAATCTCACTATATTTTATAGTTCGTTTTGGCCTCAAACATATATTTATAGCATCTAAACATAAAGATATAGTAGAATGAAAACAGATTTATAGTCACCATCTTATTAC
>NW_022639505.1:816910-828515 GCF_010583005.1 Odontomachus brunneus | reverse complement strand
TTCAATAAGTTTTATTTACCAAATATATTCTGGAAGCAAATAAATTTTACTTCTGTCAAATAAATAATTTATTTTACAGAACTAAATTAATTAATAAGTATTGCCACAGCTTTGGCCCGCTATATTTATGTCTACCATTTAGTAATTGTAACCAAATTTTAATAATATTTACTAAATTCTTCTCTCAGTGTGTGTATAATAAAGTACGTTTTAGGAATATAGTTTCATGTACCTATATTTGCCAAATTGTATTGACTATATAAAATAGTTAATTCCTCTTACCATTCAATGTTTGCTACCTTACTATATTTTTTATTTCAAATAATTATAATTCTTGGTAAAAATTTTATTGACACAGGTCAGTTATACTATGCTTATATTGTAAATATTATGGTAACATTTACTACAAAAATTATATTCCTAACTATAATCTTTTTACTATGCCATTATAGTTCCAAAATGTCATACATTTTTCTCTCAGTGCAGAGATATTTAATTATGAGTTGCATCACACCCTACACTGAAAGAAAAGTCTGGTAATAGTTAACATACTATTGGTTAAACGTTTCAGTGCAATATTTGGTAATGAATATCAAATATGGATCACACTGAAAAAGGATTTAGTTGACGAGACCAAAATTTTGTTAAAATGGGATCAACTAAATGTTTTGTAATTACAACCGAAAAGTTAAATTATCGCTATTTTGTTTTATTTTCTCAGTAACATATTTACGTAGTTACTATTTTGCAAAATAGCGGCGATTAAATTTTTTTATTGCAATTACCGAATATTTGGTTGATTCCATTTTAACAATATTTTGGATTTGATAACCAAATCCTTTTTTCAGTTTTTTATTGGAAAATTTCGTGCAAAACAAAATATTATATTGTATATATTTAATAAGGTACCAACTGTTTACTAATAATTATAAAGTAATTCAATTGGTTAATCTAATCTAAATGATTTGGTAATTAATATCAAATAATTTGGTAATAATTATTAACAAATAGTTTGGTAGTTACCAAACTATTTGGTAAAAGATCTGTTCTAAGGTATTGCGTCAGTCTAACTTAGTAAAAAGTATTATTAAACAATTTTATTTAAAAAATTGTTTAGTGATACGTACTACATGAAGAGGTAATATTTATCAAGCCTTAATAACAAGTATATCAAACTTTGCTGAAATTATTTACTAATATTTACCAATATTTTACTAATATTTTAAATTGTTTATATTCACTTATATGTTAAGTTGAAGCTATTTTACCAAATAGCATTTAGTAACTATTATCCAAGTTGGTTGAATATTACTAAATCTTTTTTAGTGTAATTATTTTTGCGTGACGGTAGTGTATTGTTGATACAATACTGTTACATTTTTTGGTACATCAACTACATTAATGTAATTATGTGTTATTTAGTTGAGGCAACCAGAAATCGGTTGGGGTATTAGTTACTATGGAGACATAGTAAAAGCAACTAGAGTAAATAATGTGCATTTTTAATGTTACCTAATATATTTGTATTTCACAGCGAATGCATTTTAGCTGTCATAGTCAATTTTTAGCAGTGGTTACATTTAACAGTGAACTACATACTTTAATTTTTAGCTGCTAGTTAAAGCAACTAACTATCGTCAATGCAAATGACTCTATCTAATACTATCCTTTTCATATAGAAATTGAAGAGTTCTACTTAATGTCTTTAAACGCTACACAGAAAACGTACTAAATGCCACCTGTAGATTTAAAAAGAGGACCACTTAGATTTAGCCAAGATTAAGGAGTTTATTCACTTAAACCAAAATATTGAAAATTGTACAAAATGTTGACGTAACATTTATCGCAATAAAACATATTTGTAGTTAAAGTTTCATGCATTTGTCTGCACTGTTCGTGAAAAATTTAATATTGCATATCGCTATTTTGCGCATACTATAATCCTAACTATAATCTTTTTACTATACTATTATAGTTCCAAATATTATACATTTTTCTCTTTATAACCTTATCTTTATCTTTATAACTTTTATCTTTACAACCTTATCTTTATAAATATTACGTGGCTTAAAAGAAAGAATAGTATTTGGTACAATGTTTTTATATAATGGCCGATTGTACATAGAAAGAAAACTGTTTGGTATTTACAACTATAATCATATAGAAAAATAATTACTATAAAATTTAATATTGTATATAGTATAATTATACAGCATAGTTGGTGTCAAATTGGGCCTCAATTATATTTTTTGGTTGTTCCAACACGAAGATAGTAGTAGTAACATGCATATAAGATTATCTTTACTAAAATTATAGTACAATTGACTGAAAAATGGTTGTTTTGACTATAATTTATAGTAATTATTTTTCTATATGATTACAGCTACAAATACCAAACATTTTTCTCTCAGGTGCAAGTCAGGAGACTGCTGTTTCGTGCTTCGAATAACATCGTATTCAGTGAGGCATGGCAAAATGGTATCTTAAAATTGGTTTCAAATCAACATTTATTATTTAGCTAGTTAGATAAGTACGTGTAAATGTAATTTTATTCGATAAATAAGACGAGTAACTCCTTTGATGCGTCATTATGAAATGCGCCCCTTGAGGGCGCTCTGAAAACACACACTTGGTGAATAAACCCCTCAAGAGCACACACCCTGATCAGATTCACGGCTCCTGCAACTGTCGCAAAGCAGCTCTCTCTGCTGAGCGCGGCCAATGTTCCTTGTGTCAACTCGTTTTACCAAATAGGAACCTTATGGCCCCAGAAGCGAGACACGCCGTGTGTGAACGCACAGGAACAACAGCCGCACCCTCGAGGTCGTCGCGTCGCGTGCGTCCTCCGGACACGAGACACGGAAATCGTCGTCGCGACGACGATCGAGGGTGGCGGTGAGAGGAAGGCACGAAGCACCCTCGGCCATATGGCGCGTTTCCCGACGTCGGGGAAACCCGCTGCGGGCACGTGGCGATTTCGAAAACGCGCCGCCCGACGTGTCGCAGGAAACCTCGTCTTACCTCCCTCTTGCCCCCTCCCTGCCCCTCCTCCTGCGTCCTCGCCCTACGTCTCGGCCATCGTCGTCTAATTCGGGGCACAAACTCGGCACGCGTGACCAAAAATCCTGGAGGGGAAACCGCGGCGAGATTTACGATGTCTCGGGTAGCGGTGGAGTCTCGGTTTCCCTCACGCGCGGGATTCCACGTCGCTACCTATTTGCCGCCGTGTTACGCGGAATTCCTCTCTCTCCCTCTCTTCCTCCCCCTCTCTGCCTGTCTCTCTTTCTCCATCGCCCCACTTCTACCTTCCCCACCTTCTTTTTCTCTCTCTCTCTCGCTTCCCCGATTTAGAGACATCTCGTCTGGATCGCGTCCTTGTTTCACTGTGAATAAAATATTTATGCGGGTGTTTTTTTTTTTCTTCTTGTTCCTACGTTTTGCATTTTTTCCCCCGTATTCCAGGCGATCGTCGAACGCTCGCGGGAGGCGTGAGCGCGTTCCATGAGTTGCGTGTTTCCCGTTGCGCGCGATATAATTCAAAACGTGTCCCTCTAGCTTCCCACCGCGTCGTAGACGCGCGAGGCGAGCATTGTTGCGATTTATGGCGTCGCTCGCGCGCCCGCGTGAGCCAGATTATGCGTGTGACAGCGGAAGACTCGTCGTTTTAATAATACAGCGCGTGATTAATATTTTAATGCTAATAGATCGTGAGAGATTGCGGCGCGTCGTATCCAGATGGTGCACGCGAGTGTACATTTTCATTTGCTAATACTGCTAAACGCCAGCGCGAAGGAAACGTTACACGTTGGGAGCGTTGTACCAATTTTCGCGATGGCTCTTTTGCGCACCGGCATTTCCGTTTCGTCGTTAGGGAGCTTCTAATGAGCGCGGGCAGACCATTCGCGAGTTTTGAAAATGCATTCGAGATAATAGCGATAATTGCCGGCTACGTATTGCGTTGGTCGATCGGTGTGTCAGACACTTTAGCTGCAATCGTCCGTCTTTATTCACTGGATCTGTTTTTGGATCGCCTTTATGCACTGCAGAAAAAATCGCGCAAGCTATTCTGAGCGATAAGTGTGATTACTAAGCGCACACAAAAATGTATCCTTAAAGAAATGCAAATATGCGTTCATCTAGAAATATTTTATCCTTAGAATGACGCTTAGTACATGCAAAAAAATGACTTAGTAATATCAACTAAATCGCGGTAGCTGATTCAAACTTAGTCAAAAGGCTAATCGTTTAGCTGCTACTGCTAAAAATTGACCATGACAGCTAAAATGCATTCGCTGTGAAATACAAATATATTAGGTAACATTAAAAATGCACATTATTTCAAATAGCTAAGAAAATCACAGTTATTCCTAAATTTCTTATCGTACACTGAGAGAAAAGACTGGTAACTATAACAAACTGCATTTAGTTACAGAAAGTCGTTGAATTCTTAGTAACTAATACTAAATATGATAATAATTACCAAATATTTAATAGATCGGGAGTATGACGTAATTGCATTTTCAGTAACATCAATTAAATAATTTAGTAATAGTTACTTAATGTTAAATATTTAATATGAAATATATTACAATTATGAACAGATATTTGATAATTGTTATGAAATTATTATATCCTATGTAATAAAAGATTCAATAGGTATGAGTTCTATTTTGTTACCAGTATAAGTATGTTTTGTTGCAGCACAACGAAAAATTCATTCATTTGCAGCTATTACATCGTTTCAATATCTATTATTACAGATGATTGGTTGAACTTACCAAAAATTTTGTAATTATTACAAAATCGCTTATTTTGCTCAACTATTCAATAAGTTTTATTTACCAAATATATTCTGGAAGCAAATAAATTTTACTTCTGTCAAATAAATAATTTATTTTACAGAACTAAATTAATTAATAAGTATTGCCATAGCTTTGGCCCGCTATATTTACGTCTATCATTTAGTAATAGTAACCAAATTTTGATAATATTTACTAAATCCTTCTCTCAGTGTATACACATATTAAAGAAGTTTGCCGCACAGCTACAATCATTTGCTACAATCATTTGTTTCTAGCAGCTAATATTTCTCGCTGTAGCGCCCAAGTTTAAATAGCGAATAAATTTAGCTTCGGTAGTATCGACATTAGCTGTCCCTATTTCAGTGACACATCTTACCTGCCAAAGCTATTTTTTAGCTCTGAAAGCTAGTTCTTTTTTTATAGACAATACCCGATTAAGAATGAATCATCCTTAAAATAAAAGTAAAGAAGTTTGCGGAACACGCAAATCGTACACGGAAAAAAAGCTTGGTTGAATCAATCAGAATTCAGGATACATATATCAGATTGTTTTCCAAGATGTTGGTGTATAATTATTTTGCTTGAAATTTCACCGATTTGATATTATATTGTATTTGGAGGACTCGTACCCCTCTCCCCCTCTCCTGCACCGTTAAATTTGTAGTGTCAAATTATACTCAATTTGAGTTATTTTTAACTATTCCTACACTGAGAAAAAAGACTGGTAACTATAACAAACTGCATTTAATTACAGAAATTCGTTGATTCCTTAGTAACTAATACTAAATATGATAATAATTACCAAATATTTAATAGATCGGGAGTATGACGTAATTGCATTCACAGTAACATCAATTAAATAATTTAGTAATAGTTACTTAATGTTAAATATTTAATATGAAATATATTACAGTTATGAACAGATATTTGATAATTGTTATGAAATTGTTATATCCCATGTAATAAAAAATTCAGTAGGTACGAGTTCTATTTTGTTACCAGTATAAGTATGTTTTGTTGCAGCACAACGAAAAATTCATTCATTTGCAGCTATTATATCGTTTCAATATCTATTATTACAGATGGTTGCTTGAACCTACCAAAAATTTTGTAACTACTACAAAATCGCTTATTTTGCTCAACTATTCAATAAGTTTTATTTACCAAATATATTCTGGAAGCAAATAAATTTTACTTCTGTCAAATAAATAATTTATTTTACAGAACTAAATTAATTAATAAGTGTTGCCATAGCTTTGGCCCGCTATATTTACGTCTATCATTTAGTAATAGTAACCAAATTTTGATAATATTTATTAAATTTTTCTCTCAGTGTATAAGTCGCCACTGCTCCTACTAAATATGTCGTTAATTTAACTAATGTAATGGAGTTAAATAATTTAACTTAAGAAATGTATTAAATTTAATTAAAATTTAGTTTATTTTTTATTGTGCATATGTTAATGTAAAACTTTGTTTTAGTAAAAAACGACTTAATACTGTTTTAAATGGGTTGATGTAGTTGTTTTTTTAAACACATGTTTTATGTTAAAATAGTTAAATTTGACCTTCCAATATTTAACAGTGTGGGAGTCATCCGTTTACGCGTTGCGCCATTTCACCATAATTGTTAAATTCATTATAAATTATTTATAATATACGTTGTATACCAAGATGTGATATAATGATCAGAAATTCTGTTTAGTCTAATTAAATCTTGTTTAACCAAACATGTCACGTTAATCCAACTGAGGTTATTTTTTTCGCTAAGTAAATATGCGCGCGGTTCTCGCTTGCGTGCGTTACCGCCTCTACTACGATTTGCACGTTTCGAATCTGTCATGAGAGCACTGGATTCATTCGCACCGTTCCCGGATAACGCGAAACAAATGAATCTCGAACGTAAGTGGAGCGCACTTTCGAAAATATGCAATTCTTAATTAAAAATAAATAACTTTTAGATTATGTGATTAAGTTTGTTATAATCGTATGATGATTTTAGAAACAAAAGTACCATCTTTAGGATAAAATATACTCCGTACAAACCTATTTATTGATGCAGGTAAATATTTGCAATTGAAGAAAGCATTTGACACTTAAATAAAGGCAAATAGTATTCAAAAATAAAAATATACTTGATTCAGAGATTCATTTTTTTGTGTGCGAATATTTATATCATGCCATTATATTTTATTATATAACATATTTTATTTAATTTTGATCATTTTTTGTGTCATTTTTGTACTAAGCGAAAGTCGTTAAGATAATGTAACGCATTTTTTAATATTATATACGTTCAAGAAGCCAGAGGCAAACCATCCCTAAGTTTCTTAATCTCCAAACTTTAACGTAAGATTTCTTTAATTTTAAAACATTTTCTTGTGTAAAAAGCTAAAGAAGAGATATATGTAAAAAATATACAGGGTGTTCGAGAATTTGTTATGGCGCCGCATAGATTTGTTTTTAGAAAATGCTTTTTGCATTCTAACTTCAGAGATAAATATCTCAGGAAAGTAGTTTATACGATAAAACTTTGTATAAATTAGAGGTTATTTTCACTTGATCTAGGAGATCGTTTCACGCCTCTAGGAAATTGTTCGTTTTTACTAAATTATTTTGTATTTTTATATATTGTGTTATATATATCTTATTTATATATGTATACTCTGATGGGATCACACCAATGCAAATTTTCAAGGAAATCGAAATTTTGGTTTAACATTAAACCCGCAAATGTTTGTAACATCCATAAATGGAAAAACGTTAATCTTGAAATACGCGAATAAAATTCGACAAATGGTAGGAATGTGTAAACCAATGTATGACGTGTTATTTAATCTTTTCGTAGATACTGACCTATATGTATGCGTTTAGATGCGTTCCATTTTTCCCTTTTAATTCAAACGTAGTGTCGGCAAACCTATAGCGGACAGCATTCCGAATAAACATTCATCACGAAATTTTACAAGAAAAAAGTAAATTTGGCCAAATAATACGAAGTTAATAAATAATATCAAATAATGCCAAATTATTACTCGTCAAATAATTTAATTGGTTCAAATAAATGACGAATTTGCCTTACTAATTATTTTATACTCATTACCAGACGGTTGGTAACTCTATTACCATATTTGACACTAATTATATTGAAACGCTCGACCAAATGTATTTTTTTTAATATTACAAAACTCTTCCTTATTGTGTTTGATTATTTCCTATATTCACTACATTATATGTAAATTTTATTAAGCAATATGTCAGACGTCTCGTCACATTAACGTCTCATTGACGAATTTGTGTCACTGGAATTAAATCATTTCCTCCTGATTTTTAAATAAACTCGTCCCGGAAGAGATTGAGAAAATTGAGAAGACGTTTAATCAAAACACTACGCCGTGCGAATTAATAGAAAAATTCCGTCAAATTATCGCGGCGGAAAATGTGTCACACTCAGCGGGAAAGTTTCCAAACTCCGGGGACAGTTCGGAGACGTTTAGGCGGCGTAAGAAGTACGGCTTAGGCGACGCAATATTCTTGAGGAATTAATTAACGCGCCCGGGTGATTATCGTGGTACTTGGACACAATTCTCGGTCCAAGTTTTGATGGAACACGCGCGGCACAAGCAGCTGGCGACCGGCGGCGGCGGCGGCGCATTTCCCCGCATTTTCCGCGGTGAGATTTAGCTTTGATATATCGCTCGCGTGGCCATTTGTCGAGTGGCCGCGGCGAGAACGAGGCGGGAATAAATATAAATCTGATCTCGCGTTTAGATTGTACCGCCGCCAGCCTCTCGGGCGAAACGCGGCGGAACCGTCGCGATAAAAAAGAAAAACGCGGGAATCCGGCGGCCTTTTTTCTCCCTTTCTCTCTCGCCTCCCTCTCCCCCCCCCCTCCGCCCTCCTCTTTCCCTCTTCATTTTCCCCGCTTTTCTTCCGACGACGTTTTCGGTATGGCTCGCGCTTAATTGGGGAAGAGGACGCCGGACGGCGAAACGTTTCCGCGGGAAGGACTTTTCGGCAGGCCCCCGCGGGACGTTCCGCTCTTTAATTAGGAGAAACGGATTAGGAGAACGGATTGGCGGTCCCGCCGTAAGGGGAGGGCGTAAAAATAGAAATGAATAAGAATCGCGCTTTCGGCCGCGTCGCTCGTTCGCGACAGAGCGATGGGAATGAAAGAAAAATTGAGGCGAAACGCGCGCTTGGAAAAATGATATCGACCTCTCTCCGGCGAATATGCCATCGTGGGATTGTCGAAATTGGAAGGAACGCGCGCGCATGCGCTCCGCGCTCGAAAAGGCAACTTGTCAAAGAGGAAGCGTACGGAAAAATGCAGTCGCACCGCGGGAAAAGTGCATTGCACGGTTTTCCCCCGCCCGCCTTGTTAGGAGGAAATCAAAACGGCAAAATTAAAGTCACGCGGCCGGAAATTTTGCGCCAGCCAGCCAATCCCCGCCATGCCAGGCTGCGATTTCTCCTATTCTCGCCGAAAAGCGGCTCTTTGAGTTTGTACGTGGTTGTGTGAATTATAAAAGACATTCGTCTCTCACTGCGGAATTTTTTCCTCGTGCTTGCCATTGAAAACCTTTTTTCCATCATTTTACGTATCGCATTTAAGTATGAATGTATGTGTGTGTGTGTTTGTGTACGCATGCGTATAAAATTCCATTAACGCGAATCCGTACAAGCAAATATTTGTTTTTTTCGAGGCGCGTTGGTAAATTATACACAAAGAGAAAAATGTTAATAATAACTTAGATAATAGTTACTAACTAAGGGGACTGGAGGATCAGATCGCATGAAAATCGTGCTTGTTTTTTCAGTTGTTTATGACAAACTAAATGAATATGCGAAAGTGTTATTTTGATGAGTATTTATACAACATATAAAGAGAAGAAAAATATAATTTTGATGATCAAATACTCAATATAATTGTATGGTATGATATATAACGACAAGCTTACGGAAATTTTCTATCTAAAATTCAACTTAATTTAATCATAGAGAGTCAAGATATTACTGCAAAATGACGACCTTGAAGAGGAAAACGAAATTTTAACTGCATGTACCATATTAGCTTATATTGAGTATTTGATCATTAAAATTATATTTTTATAGTTACTAAATGCTTCGATAAAGTAGTTCCAAAAAACTGAACGTTTAGGTGAATATAATTAAGTAACTTGGTAGGTATTCACAATCTACTTTAGAAAAATTTGGTATCTGTGCCAATTTATATGGTATGTATCCTCAAACGACTTTTTTTATAAAGCCATATTGCTTAATAACATTTACACATCATATAATAAATATACGAAATGACCAAACACAATGAAAAGAAAGGTTTAAATAGTTAAAAAATACATTTCTTTGAGCGTTTCAATATAATTAATATCAAATTTAATAATGGAGTTACCAACTATCTGGTAATAATTATTAAATAATTATATAAAAAAACAAGTTCTTTATGTATTTGAAATAATTAAAACAAATTCTTGAACAAATAAAACAAATTCTTCATTTAATTAAACCAATTTAATGATTTAATGAGTAATAATTTAGTATTATTTGTATTATTTACAAAATTCGTATTATTTAACTAAGTAATGTAATAATTTGGTCATAATTACTAAATAATTTGACTATTACCAAAACATCTTTCGTATATTTATCATATAATATATTGAAAGAAATACTTAATAATTCTCATTCGTGGTATAAAGTTTATTTTTGTGAGACTTTATATTTCTCAAAAATGCATTTTTAAATATTTTTTCTCTAGTATAAATATTAAACAATGTAATTTTATTTAATAAATTTTATTTTATAATACGTAATTATTTCATAATATAAATTAGTTTTATTTCATAATATAAATTAGTAACAGCTATTAAGTCTTAGAAATAAATATTTCAAGCTTCGGCAACAAATACCAAGTTTTGCTAAGCCTTATCAAATTATTTTATTATATTCATCTACACCTTTAGTTAAAACTATTTCACTGAGACATATCTAATAACTTGTTAGCCAAGCTTGATCGTTATTGGCAAATTCTTGTTTCAGTAAATATTTTAGTAATTATCTATCTATCTGGTAATTATTTCCAAATTATTTGGTTCTAATTACTAATTAATTTAAATAGTTCAATTACATAAAAAAATACTTGTTTTAATAATTACTTTTTAATTGTTACCAAACGTTTGGTAAACATTATTATGTTTAATATGGATTAACAAATGTTGCACTAAAACGCGATACGATTCCCCAAATGCATTTATAATTACAAGGCCCTGTTTTCAGCGCATTTGAAATGAAAACGCGTAAAGCACGTTATCGTATTACGCGATTTTCTTATGCAACCGACGTTGTGCGCTATCGTTAACAATATATCAGGATCGTTTGATGAATATTAAAGCGTTCTTTGGTCTTGCTCGACAATCGAAGGATCAAAGGAACCGTCGCGAGGTGCTCTCGAAGGCGGGATTGTTAATTCCCGTGGACCGTCCGACCGCGAAAGACCCTCGAAACATAACAGCAGAACCAACGCGATGGCACGGCAAGGCGCGTCTACAGAGAGAGAGAGAGAGAGAGAGAGAGAGAGAGAGAGAGAGAGAGAGAGAGGAAAGGCCGGGAAAACCGCCCGGAAAGTATGCCCCTTTAATTGGAGCGCAGGAACGAGTCGCCGGCTGGAAGTTCGCGCGGAAGGAAGATGGATAACTTGCGGCGAACGGAACGGTTCGCTTTGAAAACGCCGCTTGCGAAAAACAGAGCATCGTGCGGAAAACAAAGGGAGGGGGCGGGGGGGG
>NW_022639505.1:813825-816114 GCF_010583005.1 Odontomachus brunneus | reverse complement strand
AAACGCCACAACTTTTGTCTGAAACATTTTTTTGTAAAACTTATATTTTTCCTGATATTCGGGCGTCCCGGTACTTTCCGAACACCCTGTATATTAGGATCTTAATGTGTTATAATGATTAGATATATATTAGGATCTTAATTATCCTAATATATTATTTCATAATGTTTTATTGATCAGATCCTTTTTTATTTTACCTATTGTGACTTGTATTATCAGTTTTCAATACTTTTTGTAACAACCTTATATATAGTAAGTTTGATTAATAAATTTTTATAAGTTTTTTCATAAAAATATTTATTTTTTTAATTTCAAATATTATAAAAAAATGTTGAAATATAAATTCACATATATTTTATATAAAGTTTTTAAATACTCAACAAAAATAACATGAGTATAATAATAAAAATATAAAAGTATCATATTTTGCAATATTGCAACAATATTTGAGTAGCATTGAAAATTATATTATTGATAATATTAATGAAAAATTTTTTATTATAATAATAATAAAATATTTATATATATTTTATAATAATAATAAAATAAGTTATTATTAAATTTTATTATATTAATACATATGTATTATTCATATTATATTGAATATAGAATAATCATATATATTTTTCTTATTGTTTATATATAAAATTAAAATGTGTTTATATGTAAAATTAAAATTTCAAGTGTTATAAAAAAATGAAATATAAATTCACATATATTTTATATAAAATTTTTAAATACTCAACAAAAAAACATGAGTATAATAATAAAAATATAAAAGTATGATATTTTGCAATATTGCAACAATATTTGAGGAGATTACAAATTATATTATTGATAATATTAATGAAAAATTTGTTATTATATAATAATAATAATAATAAAATAAGTTATTTTAAATTTTATTATATTAATACATATATATTATTCATATTATATTGAATATAGAATAATCATATATTTTTCTTACTGTTTATATGTAAAATTAAAATGTGTTTAAGCAATTTTGCGTAAATCCAGAAAAAAAATTCTTTTATTTTATAATATTCTCTATTATATAGAGTCTGACGCAAGTTGACGCAAATTTATAACAAAAAAATGCATAAAAATATTAAGCTGAAAGGAATAGTCAAAGTCATTTTGCAAATAATCACATAAGCTTTAGAGATATTAAATAAAATAGATAGGCGAATCAACGCACGTATTTGCTAGGTACGTTATAATATATTGTGAACATTATAAGTATACATTTTATAAGCATAAATTGTAAGAACATCGTTGGAGTCATTGGAATCACCGCGTGCCGCTCGATCGTTAGGTTTAAGCAACGCAGTCAGGATGGATGGGTGACCGCTTGGGGTTTAAAATTACTTAGGGAGGGTTCGCAAAAGTTTTAGAGTGTTTGTGACAATCTTTTTCGGTCCCTAGCAGAGAGTTATAAGACATAATAATAATAATTAATAGTAATAAGAAAATTAAGAATTAATTTTGTTTATGAAAGCTACGCGGAAAACTTTTAAACGGACATTTTTATTATATTATATTTTTATTATATTTTTATTATATTAAGGTTTGTGCAACGTTGATTCAATGTTTCTCAATGTTACTGCAATATTGACATTGTTGCAATTCAACATTTTCTCAACATTGCTTTAACATTATTGTGGTGTATGGGAAAACGTGATAAGGGTTCGATAGTACAGCCTGATGAGGACATTATAATGAACATGATTAAGGTCCTTATAACGACGCAGCGTTACATGACTTTTCAGGATTCGACAGTATAACCTTAAATGGACCCGACATTCAGTTATGGTCAACCTGATTAGGACTATGGGGTAAATTTCTAGTCGGGTAGTGTTCAGAAATGAATGTGTGCACGGAGAAAAATGATTTGCTGGTCCAGCAAATTTTCTGTTGGTTTAGCAAAATTTTTTCGTTATCACATGGACAGCAGGAAGAATTTGCTAAGAATACTAATCACTATTTGCTAGATATAATTTGTTGAATCTACAAATTATTTTGCTATAAGAACCATGATGGATTTACACTGTGAAAAATTTTACGTACATAATACGTAAATAAATGTTCTAAAAAATCCATTCTAAATTTTGTGTCGAAAATAATTCATTCATATGTTCGTTTCTGTGTTATTTATATTATGTATAGATTAGTAAGAGGCATTACGTATAGATCTGAAAGGGTTAACCGCGCGTGGTTAACAGAGTTACTTGCGTTAACGAAACCGAAAAATATTTACAACTCTAGAATTGATTGATTCTTCGACTT
>NW_022639505.1:812794-813815 GCF_010583005.1 Odontomachus brunneus | reverse complement strand
AGGGAAGTCAGGGAAACGATGGCGGGACAGGAGGAGAAGAGGGTGAAGCAGCGGACAACGCGCTGCTCGACAATCGACTACCCGGTGGATAGAATAGATAGAGAGCGGGGAAAGCCCCCGTGGGCCGAGCTTTAGAAAAAAGGGGCGACCGGCGCGGGGGGAGGGAAGGAACAGCAAAACTTTTACACTGGCGGGAACTCGCCAGCTTAATTCTTTTCTTGGCGGATCGAGCGGCCATTTTCCAGCGCGACGTGGAGAGAAACTCGCGCAGGGGGTGGAGTGAGATCAAGAAGCGCGACGAGGGGGGAGGGGTGCCAATCGTCCGAATCTCGGCCGATCGCATCGGCCCGGGCTTTATTTCCACGACGAATTAAAAGCACGACAATTCCGCTGCTATCTACTGTTAAAGCGAGCGACCCCTTCGGGCGCGTCTGCTTCGCTCTCTTGTCCGTCTGTCACGACACGTCGGACACCTCTCTCGGCACGGAATCAACGAACTTCGTCACGTATCGCGCTAATGCAACTACGGCGCGATGCTGCGAATGCCGCACAATGCGCGAGTGCCCGGAAATTTCGAGGCGAGAGCGACGGCGGGCGGCCGTTTTACCATTCGGCGACATTTCCGCGCGGCTGCGTTTGACGGAATATCAACGCTCGCCGGAATTTTTCAGGTCAAGTGCCGACGGCCAACGCACGTGATGTCGTCGGGGCTATACGCGCGAAACTATCATCGGAATAGCCTTGACACGCGGTCTAGCCGGGTCATATCGTGGGGACTTCCCCACGCGCGTTGCCGTGCGCGCATTATTCATTTAATGTTTGGTAATCAGTCAGTATAATCAATGTATCTGCTATCGCGTGATGGGTCTTAAGTTATCCGACTAGAAATTGTCATCAGGTATACCTGAAATGTATAAGGTCCTAATCAGGTTCGCAAGGTTATCCTTACTATGGTAAACCTAGTTATGTACTAGTACTGATAAAAATCAAGTAAGGAAGACCTTTGCAAGGTTATAATGAT
>NW_022639505.1:761778-812784 GCF_010583005.1 Odontomachus brunneus | reverse complement strand
AATATTATAAAAAAATGTTGAAATATAAATTCACATATATTTTATATAAAGTTTTTAAATACTCAACAAAAATAACATGAGTATAATAATAAAAATATAAAAGTATCATATTTTGCAATATTGCAACAATATTTGAGTAGCATTGAAAATTATATTATTGATAATATTAATGAAAAATTTTTTATTATAATAATAATAAAATATTTATATATATTTTATAATAATAATAAAATAAGTTATTATTAAATTTTATTATATTAATACATATGTATTATTCATATTATATTGAATATAGAATAATCATATATATTTTTCTTATTGTTTATATATAAAATTAAAATGTGTTTATATGTAAAATTAAAATTTCAAGTGTTATAAAAAAATGAAATATAAATTCACATATATTTTATATAAAATTTTTAAATACTCAACAAAAAAACATGAGTATAATAATAAAAATATAAAAGTATGATATTTTGCAATATTGCAACAATATTTGAGGAGATTACAAATTATATTATTGATAATATTAATGAAAAATTTGTTATTATATAATAATAATAATAATAAAATAAGTTATTTTAAATTTTATTATATTAATACATATATATTATTCATATTATATTGAATATAGAATAATCATATATTTTTCTTACTGTTTATATGTAAAATTAAAATGTGTTTAAGCAATTTTGCGTAAATCCAGAAAAAAAATTCTTTTATTTTATAATATTCTCTATTATATAGAGTCTGACGCAAGTTGACGCAAATTTATAACAAAAAAATGCATAAAAATATTAAGCTGAAAGGAATAGTCAAAGTCATTTTGCAAATAATCACATAAGCTTTAGAGATATTAAATAAAATAGATAGGCGAATCAACGCACGTATTTGCTAGGTACGTTATAATATATTGTGAACATTATAAGTATACATTTTATAAGCATAAATTGTAAGAACATCGTTGGAGTCATTGGAATCACCGCGTGCCGCTCGATCGTTAGGTTTAAGCAACGCAGTCAGGATGGATGGGTGACCGCTTGGGGTTTAAAATTACTTAGGGAGGGTTCGCAAAAGTTTTAGAGTGTTTGTGACAATCTTTTTCGGTCCCTAGCAGAGAGTTATAAGACATAATAATAATAATTAATAGTAATAAGAAAATTAAGAATTAATTTTGTTTATGAAAGCTACGCGGAAAACTTTTAAACGGACATTTTTATTATATTATATTTTTATTATATTAAGGTTTGTGCAACGTTGATTCAATGTTTCTCAATGTTACTGCAATATTGACATTGTTGCAATTCAACATTTTCTCAACATTGCTTTAACATTATTGTGGTGTATGGGAAAACGTGATAAGGGTTCGATAGTACAGCCTGATGAGGACATTATAATGAACATGATTAAGGTCCTTATAACGACGCAGCGTTACATGACTTTTCAGGATTCGACAGTATAACCTTAAATGGACCCGACATTCAGTTATGGTCAACCTGATTAGGACTATGGGGTAAATTTCTAGTCGGGTAGTGTTCAGAAATGAATGTGTGCACGGAGAAAAATGATTTGCTGGTCCAGCAAATTTTCTGTTGGTTTAGCAAAATTTTTTCGTTATCACATGGACAGCAGGAAGAATTTGCTAAGAATACTAATCACTATTTGCTAGATATAATTTGTTGAATCTACAAATTATTTTGCTATAAGAACCATGATGGATTTACACTGTGAAAAATTTTACGTACATAATACGTAAATAAATGTTCTAAAAAATCCATTCTAAATTTTGTGTCGAAAATAATTCATTCATATGTTCGTTTCTGTGTTATTTATATTATGTATAGATTAGTAAGAGGCATTACGTATAGATCTGAAAGGGTTAACCGCGCGTGGTTAACAGAGTTACTTGCGTTAACGAAACCGAAAAATATTTACAACTCTAGAATTGATTGATTCTTCGACTTGTGTTTACTTCGACTTGTGTTAACATTTTTCACTCAATCTAATGAATACTATCGACCTTGTAAGTGTTGAACTCTTTTTGTGTGAAATCTTCCAGCCTGAGTCGCCCAGGGATTATTTTTATGTGAAATTGAAGAATAAAATTGTATTTCACCGACATTAAAACAAATTTACTTTAGCCGACTGAAACATTCATTCGTATGGATTAAGTATTCAATCAAAGTTTGAGTTAAACATTCATTCTTGTGATTTCTAGTGACAGTATTCTTACTACAACTTCGAGTAAATTTACACTCGTTTTGAATAAAATTCCACTCCAAGGAATTCAGAGAGTACATATGAGTATTCGCATCGATGCTTAACTCTAGAAAGGTAGTGTGAATAACTTTTACTTATATTGAAAACCTCAATATGAGAACCTAAAATTTAGGAAGGAAGTGATAACCTGTGGTATGATCAAAAGAAACAGAAATTTAGGGATAATTTTACTCAATCAAGAATAATATCTCACGAAAAAACAATAGTATTAATTTCAGTGAGGGAATAAATAGATATTAGAGGGGGGAATATTAAGAGGATATCGCGCAATATAATGTAGCTTTGTATTTCTATGTTCATAATAAAATTACAGAGAAGCTATAGTAAAATTAGCCATAGTAATAAGCCATTATAGTAAAATTATAAATGATTATATAAAGTGAAAGTGTAAATGTCAATGTATAAAGTACTCCGTCAATATCAGAGTACTCCATGTTATAATAAAAAAAAAAAAAACAAAAGAATTTTTTGTTTTTATGTAACGTAGAGTCATCCATAATAAAGAAATAAATCAAAATTTAAATAGTGAAATAAATATACAGGATGTCCCATTTTAAAAGATAAACCCTGATAATTCTTCAGCCAAGCATATTCAGCAAAAATGTTTCAGACAAAAGTTATATGGTTCGATGGATGACATAAGAAGATACTATTGGTTTGACCTTGTATGGCGCTGCCAAGGTCAGGTCAAGGTCAACTTTGCTTTTTTAAATAGAAATATATATTTTTTATTACGGAATTTTCTTCTACGTAAAGAAACAAACAACTTTTGTTTGAAAACATTTTTTAAACGACTTCTATTTTCTAAGATATTTACGGAAATATCTACAAAATTATTGGTTTCAATCATTTTTTTACTCAAATTAAATAAACTTTACCGAAAAATAGCAAATATTGTTTATTTTCTTCTCATAGAGCTCTGAGAATTTTTTCAGAATTTTTAAATTAACTTTTTAGTACTTCAAGAAAATGTAAGAAAATGCAGTACTAAAAAGTATTTTAAGAGGTCTGGACATAAGCCGTCTTTAAGTTGTCTTAAAGATGTCTTAAAGACATCTTATGTGCCAGTTTTGGACATTGTGCTGTCTGGGTTCCATTCTTATCCTTTTCAGCAAATATCACTTATAAGCATTGACAATATTTTCAACTATCTCCTCTCATGTTTATGAATATCTATCGTTACAAATGACAACGCAGGAGTTACGAGAGACCGACGGCGACGCTATATAGCGACGGGTCAAACGTTAAAGCGAGAGCTTTAGCGGGGAAGAAATATCGTTTTTGCGTTAACTTAATCTCGCCTCGCCGCACGATGCGGGTAAACTACAGCAAGCTGGCGCCGCGACATAATAACCCTCCGCGGCCGTAGCGAGATTTTTTCTCATCTCACTCCGCCGACGAAAGTGCTGGCGTGTGTTCTCCCGTCGGCCCCCCGTGGGGGCGAGGGGGTGGACGGGGCAGGGTTAGATTTCATATCTGCGAGTCGTCACGGCGCCGATATCCGCGAGATGAACGGAAGTTAGAAGGGCGGATGGCAGATAAGGCAGGGAATAAAAGGAGCAGAGCGGTAACTGCGCGGTCGACGCCTTCTGAATTATGCAAAATCAACGAGTCCGACCTGTGTACGTGCACGTATGCGCATGTGTCCATGTATGTGTGTGCGAGTATGATGCGTCAGCGGGACGAATGTCTCAAACTGCGAGAGAGCTTCCCGCTTTCCGCCGAGTCGTCGACGTCGTCGTCATCGCCGTCGGGGGCGAGAGAGTCCGTTTGCGCGGTCAAATTCCGGGATACAATAATTTCACCGCGTTACAACGAATTATTTTATTACTCGCCCGTAGTTGGCCCTGCCAGATTAAGCTGGGGTAGAATTTGTCGCGGATCCTCGGGGCGCGATTTCGTAAATTCGCGCGCCGGGCTTCGCCGGTTATTAAGATCGCACGGTAATACGACCTCCTCCGTCCTTCCGGTGTCATAAATAGGTTCTTCCGGGGTTCCTTGTTCGTCGAATGTTTTATTTAATTGCGCGCGGGTCGTCGGGATCCGGCGAGGTAAGTCTCTCGCGGGGGAGGGATTCGTTTGGACAGAAGAAGCCGCGTTAATTAAAAGTCCTCGCAGTTACGTGAATTATTATCCTCGCCTGCTTCTATTTATATTTATGTTGCTCGCGCTCGCATCGTCGCCGTTACACTCGATCTTTCGCACGCGGTGAATGTGTGTCGCGAGATAATAAGTATATTTACGCGGAATAGGATATCTCATTTGCCCGGCAGGGGCAATAAATAATTTTCAAGATGTAAGAAAAATGTTGTATACTGAGAAAAAAATATTTGGTATTCGTAACTATAATCGCAGAAAAAAATGATTACTATGAATTATGGTCGAGGAAACTATTTTTTATTAAATTCTACTATGATATTAGTGATATAATAACTTTATATCCATGTTAGTACTACTATTAGCGTGTTGGAACAATCAAAAAATATGGTTGAAGTAAAAAATAACTATAAATCTAGTTAGATCAATTATTTTTCTCTCAGTGTAGATAAATACAAGTCGGGTTGACATGTCGCCGATACCGATGCAAAGATTATTCGCAATGGAGACTGCACGCGCAGAGAATACACCATAGTTTTTTCATATAAATCCTCTTCTATTTTACTGTGTCTTTAATAATACAGGAATATACTGAGAGAAAAAAAATTGTTGGAATAACTATAATCTCACTATATTTTATAGTTTATTTTGACCTTAAACATATATTTATAGCTCATCTAAACATAAAGATATAGCAGAATGAAAACAGATTTATAGTCACCATCTTATTACTCTATGTGTGTAGTAAAGCACTCTTTGGGAATATAGTTACATGTACTTATAATGCCAAATATTCCAATTGTATTGACTATATAAAATAGTTAATTTCTCTTACCATTCAATATTTGCTATCTTACTATATTTTTTATTTCAAATAATTATAATTCTTGGTAAAAATTTTATTGACACAGGTCAGTGCTATGCTTATATTGTAAATATTATGTAAATATTATGTAAATATTATTATATTAACATTTACTATAAAAATTATATTCCTAACTATAATCTTTTTACTATGCCATTATAGTTCCAAATATCATACATTTTTCTCTCAGTGCAGAGATATTTAATTATGAGTTGCATCACACCCTACACTGAAAGAAAAGTCTGGTAATAATTAACATACTATTGGTTAAACGTTTCAGTGCAATATTTGGTAATGAGTATCAAATATGGATCACACTGAAAAAGGATTTGGTTGACGAGAACAAAATTTTGTTAAAATGGGATCAACGAAATGTTTGGTAATTACAATCGAAAAATTAAATTATCGCTATTTTGTTTTATTTTCTCAGTAACATATTTACGTAGTTACTATTTTGCAAAATAGCAGCAGTGCACTGAGAGAAAAAGAATAGTTGGAATAACTATAATCTCACTATATTTTATAGTTTGTTTTAGCCTCAAACATATATTTACAGTTCATCTAAACATATAACAAAGATATAGTAGAATGAACACAGATTTATAGTCACCATCTTATTACTCTATATATATATGATAAAGCACTTTTTGGGAATATAGTTACATGTACCTATATTTGCCAAATATTCCAATTGTATTGACTATATAAAATAGTTAATTTCTCTTACCATTTAATATTTGCTACTATACTATATTTTTTATTTCAAATAATTATAATTCTTGGTAAAAGTTTTACATGGGTTAGTTATATTATGCTTATATTATATGTATTACAATACTTATATTATAAGTATTACATTATGGTGATATATACTATAAAAATGATATTCCTAACTATAATCTTTTTACTATGCCATTATAGTTCGAAATATCATACATTTTTCTCTCAGTATAGTGTCAGTAAGGTTAATCTTGCTGAAGGACATAGTAAATTGCGCTGAGAACATTTTAAATTTTATAACAGCACATTTCACACAGTTCTTGAAATATAACTAGTGCATATGAAAAAAGTGGGAGCCTGTAATAAAAGTGAAGCTCTTTTAATGTGTAACTACATTAACTTTTTTTAAATTCTTCAGACCTTTAAGAGTTAGTCGCAGGATTTTATGTGTGATTAATTTCTCTCGAGAGAGTATAATAATGTCTTGCAATGTATCGCAAGCGCCAGGATCTTTCCTGTCCTTACGTACATCAGGCAATTTTTAACTATCTCTTCACCGACCTTGTTTAAATTAATAATTTAACCCGTTTAAATTAATAATTCCCCATCTTCCCATTAATTACATAACATTAAGCCATTTTTTGTCCCAATATTAGTGTTGCGAAAGAAAATGGAAGGATAATGAATTATTGAAAAAAAAATATATCGACTCTTATTCCTCGGTTATAAAATTCTATAGTAATTTTTGCTATAAAATTCTCCCTGTACATTAATTTATTGTTTACTGAAAATATGTTATTTCTCGAACATTTTCATTCTTTTGAACAACATTAGGACTCTCTTCAGTGAATAAAATAATAATAATTGTTAACGAGAGAACTCTGTACATAATAATAAAAATAGGGACAATTGAAACAGAGATAAAATTTAGATTCTGTATTAAATATAGTGAAAAATAGAGAACATCGTAAATAAATAAAACAACACACAAATAAGTAGAAAAATAAATAAATATGGAATAAAAAACATGAAATGTAAGGCATTACATAAAATTGTGCACATATTAAGGAATGTTCAAGTGGAAAAAAATTGCCATAAAAAACAAAATCTCTAAAAGTGAATTTGCCATTATACGTTAATGAAAAATGTTGATCATACAGTGCTTGATGCTGTCCCAATTACCAGGATGATGTTAAATGATGCGTTAATGACGTGTAAAGTTACATTAGAGACGTCATTAATGCATCATTAAAACATCATTTGACGTCATCGTATTTAACGAGGAGTAACGCGGAAAAGAGAACGTCCTCTTACGGATTTGGATGCAATAACGATAAACAAAATGACGATAATAAAGTCGTAAAGCCGTAATAAAGTCATCGTCATGAAAAATGATCTTTGTCAGTCCCGAGAAATTACGTTTTACGGAGAGCTTTTTCATCGAGCTCCTCTTCCGTTCTTTCCGTTTTTCCCGTTCAATGCGCCATCTCTGTCATCGGCCGAAAAGAAAGCGAGTTAAGAGGGAAAACGGAGGAATGAGTGCATGAAGAACGAGAGGTATCAGAGCTAAGCAAAGCGCACTGCCGCCTTCGTTATACGTGACAGATGTGTTCTTGAGGGTCGTTGAAATCGCATAAATGGAATCCTATTTTCTCTTCTCCGAGCCGTGCAACGAGTCTTATCTCCGAACGTTATTTCTGCGTATTACAAAAGGAAACTCGGCGTTGTAGCTAACGCGAACTCCTATTCTTCAGTATCAGGCCGCGCTTGTGCGTTTCTGGTTGCGCTCCGTCGGCCAGATAAAAAGGCGATAGAATCAACGTCCGCATATAAAATTGACATTATCATCGAAGTTTTCGAAGAGCTCGCTCTATCCCTCCCTCCCTTCCTCGTCCCGTAATAAATATTTAAAAGTTTATAATAAATATAAGCACATAATTATTCACATTATTTATATGAAGGGCACGCCAAGTGCTTTTGTCTAAACCGTAATTTTATTTTTTGTTAATTATTTTTAATTTTATTTTTATTATTTATGATTTGATTATTTATCAATTTCTTTTTCATTTTTTATTTTTTATTTAATTTTTTAAATTTCTTAGCTCTTAGTCAATAGATATTGTAATATTAATATGACAATTATTTTTTAAATTAATTCTTTGTACAATATGAATTTTTTTATTTCTTGTTATAGAATGTAAATTTTTTGGTGTTCGGGAATTTTTTTAGCTTATATAATTTTTCTTTGTTTCCTCGTTTGTTATGTTTCGTACAATATACTTTCGTATTATTAGTTAGTTTTTAGCAACTTTTTGATTTCAGTACTTTTTTTTAGAAGGTATTAAAAAATAATATTTTATACAAATGTATCAAGAATTTTTCTTGAACATTTTTTTTAATGCAAAGTAAGTTTTTGGAGAGCATTTTTCACACGGTTTATTTTACGAAGCGAATGCTGAGACGCATATATTTAGCGTCTTTGTTTCCTTTTTTTTTTTTGAGAAAAGTAAAATTGACATTACCACCGGAGTATTCGAAACACATATTCCCTCCCTCCCTCCCTCCCGTAATAAATACCGGACCTAAATCCATCGGGAATCTTTGCTCTCGTTATCTTCGTCTTTCCTCCTTCTTCTCCCCTTCTTACTCCTTTTTGTCCTTCTGAAACTGAGCGTTATGTGTTCCGTGAAATTTTCATTACGCGAAGAACGGCAGTTCTTTGTGAGGGTCTCGTTCGACCTCGTCGCGCGCGTTATCTGTACGAGGCAGCCAACGATACGGCCGTCATTCGGCGCGCACCGGGCGCGAATGAAGCTTCATCGCGCTAAACGAGAAGTCGCCGCTTCATATATAGAAAATTTCATCGCCGGGGGAGCGTCGGGCGCGCCATAAATTTCGGCGCCGCGATTCCGCCCGGCAAGGCTAACAAAATTCGGCCGAACCTAATCTCCTCCTAAGTCCGCGAGCATCCGCGATAGTTTCGGCATCCCTTTCCACCGGATAATACAGGCGCGTTGCGTTGCTCCACAGCCCCCTTCTCCCGCGGCTCGTCCTTCCTCCTTCCTTCCTCGCTTCCTTTCTCGCCCACCCCCGCGTTCATCCGCGTGGAAACAAATGTTCCAAAATAACCGTTCCTCGCGTTGCTTCCCCCTTTTTTTTCAGCTTTAACCCCTTCTGCCGTCCCCTTCGACTGGTCTACCCCGTCCTCCGTCCTTACCACCCTCCCGTAACTAAGAGGTCTCGCCCGGACTTTCCGTTTTAAACTCGGATAAAAGCCCAGAGGACCGAGTGTTGGGCCGGAGGGAAGGATAGAAGAAAGAGACGGCGGGAGGGGAGAGGCTATACCTATCTCCTGCGGGATGCGATTTCGTAAATTCAAGTAAAACTAAGATCCGTGTAAACCTAATCTTCTTAAACGAAGTCCAGATCGTAAAGTCTCGAGCATCCACCGGCTGGTGCACCGCCGCCGCGCTATACTACGCCGTGCTGTGAAAGGATAAAAAGGGCGGGGGCGGGGGTGGCGTGGCCAAAGGGGTGGTTGGACTCGGCTACACTCGGGATGGGTACTAAAAGGCGGCTATATCGCGGCGTGTCAGTGGCGTTTGGACTTAAGGACAGCGGTGGGGAGGGGGTGGAGAGAGAGAGAAAGAGAGGTGGAGTCCCGTTCGTTCGAAGCGCGCGCCCGAGGACGACAATAATTTCGTATTAAAACGGTTCTTGCGGATTACACGTTTCCCGCCTCCGACGTTTCCGTCCATCTTCCGCCGCGCACTCCCCCCTTTTTGCCCACGTCATTTGCAGATAATGCGGATACGATCTCTGCTTTTTCCTCCTCTTCCCCCTCCTCCACCACCACCCCCATTTACTCCACCCGTTCTCCTCGTATCTTCCCTCTACGGCGAGAGCTTTGAAAGGACGCCTTCCTCGAAGAGGAGACACTTCATCTCTCTTCTGCATTGCCGTTTACTTCCCATCGCTTATTCTCCCGCGCTCGTTGTTTTATCTCAGTCAACAGCCGCGCCATTTTCTCATTGTTTCTTTTTTTTTTTTATTCTGCGCTCCGCGAACGCGACCGAGAGAAAGAAGAAACGGGAAGGGAAAGAATGAAACGCTCGAACAAATCGTTTTCGTTGTGTTTATGTACAAGATGTCTGACAATCATTGACACACTCGTTGTGCACAGATAGAGATCTCATGAAACTCTGAAAAATTTCTTCAGCATTTCGCAAAAAACTACGTAAAATTTTATGTTATTAATTAAAGAAAATTAATGAATCATTACCAATTATCATCAATCGGCGAAACTGAACAAAGAAGTAATATTTTACAAAATGGCCACGTTGGTTTTTAACTTTTTTAGAACGGGGGGTTGCTCGAAGAGATAATTATAGGGAAGTATGCTATGGGTTTTTGGGGTCGTTGAATCCAAATCTGAACTTAGATTTATTAAATTCTGTGATCGAAGATGGCGGACCCAATATGGCGGAAAGAAAGAGAGAGAGAATGATAAATAATATAAATATCACTCAATTTCCGTGAAATTTGAACTATGAAACTTTTTAAAGATACGTTTTTGAGAACTAAAATCGAATATTTGAAATTCAAAATACCGATCAAGAAAAAAAATTGTTAGATCTGAGCCGACCTGATCACATCTGCTTATTTGTGTTCACCCTTACGAAAATATTTGACCCGCCATTTTGAATTTTACATTTTTTATTTCAAATTTGAAAAGAGCACCCCAAGAAAACCCTACATACCAATTTTTGTGAATATTAGATCGATAGTTTCTGAAATATATGCATGAAGAGCATCAAAAGATGTCTCCCGTCCTGAAAGGATTAATTATTAATCAAAGAAGATTTTGATGCATGTGATTGTGCGCGCTAATCTTCTTTAATTAATAAAAATCCACGCGATTATTTGCAAAATGAAGACTTCTTTGTTTGATCTACTTTCATCTATTGTATCACGCGTGATCATTCACAATCTTTTTTGATCTTCTTTGATTTTCTTTGCTTAATAATAACTCAAAACTTTATGTGCTTGTTTGCGAAATGGTAAAGGAATTTTGTGTTCAGTTTCTTGAATTTTATCTGCGCACACAAAAGTCATGTTAATAATTGTCAGACACTCTGCATAATCGCCTTGACGTGTTTCCCGAAATATGTTGTCTTCCGCGTTCTTCGTGCGCGAGACAGAGTCGACTGATGTTTCCGTTAGATTTCAAGCTACGCGCCAAAGTATAAATCCTATCTCTCTTTCTTCCCCTCTACCTTTGTCTCTATATGTCAATCTATTTGTCTGTCTGTCTGTCTGTCACTCTTTTTTCCTTTCTGGAGGACTTTCACGAATCGTTCTTCTTGTCTGGTGGCAAATACGGCGAATAAGAGTTATGCCATCGCGTTGCGTAACACGCTCGAATTTTGCATTAAAAGAGTCGCGGCCTGCCGCGAAAATACGATCCCTCTAGTCGTCGTTGCGACCCTCCCCGCGTTCTTTTTTGCGCTCCTCGTGGATGATACAAATACGATCGTCTACCGCGCGCGCGCGCCGCTTTTCCGCCGTCTCGCGCGATGGTGCTGCCTTTCTTTTGCTTTACGACGGACTTCCTTCCAGCCGGAAACTTTTTCTTACGGCTTTCTTTTTCTTTCTTCGCATACCGCATCCCCCTTCGCTCCGCCTCTCTCTACACCCTTTCTACGGCCCTCCGCCGCCGCCGCCGCCGCTTCGATGTGCGGCACGTCCTGTCTCATTATTCTTATTTTCGCTTCTACCTCTTTTCCACCGGGGAACTTTTCGCGCGAGTTAGTATAGATATGAGTTTTCGCTCTTATCTCGTTCTACATATGTACACAGCAGCGCAAACAGCTGGAAACGGGGGAGCTCCCGGCGAGAGGAATGGCGACTACGTCGCGGGAATATTAGGAGCTGAAATTGCGTTGGATTATTGGCCCGATCATACACGGATATCGCTAATCTTGAATATTCATAGTAAGGCTAATTTTATTTGCGTTCTCTTCAGACGCGCGGACACTCTCCGCGCATTCCCCGCGTTTGCATTTCACGCGGGTGTATGTCTAATATTAATATGCAGTATTACATATATACACATTGATACTCATACATTAATGTATATATAATCGCCTTGCTAGTTGATTTAATTGTGACGGCTCATTTGGCCATCGCGCTATGATAGGATCACGTCATGAACCATCAAATACGATTGTGGAATAGATACGCCATATGTAATTTTAATGCGGATTTAAGTAAACCGTATTTTGCGCGCGCGCGCATGTGTGATGTGTAGGTAAAGTCAGCCTCGTTCCTACTTTTGGTATTAATATATGGAGTGTTCTACACTAAGAGAAAAAAATAGTTGGAATAACTATAATCTCATTATATTTTATAGTTCGTTTTGGCCTCAAACATATATTTGCAGTTCATCTAAACATGGAGTAGAATGAACACAGGTTTATAGCCACCATCTTATTACTTTATGGTAAAGCATCTTTTGGGAATATAGTTACATAAATATTCCAATTGTATTGACTATATAAAATAGTTAATTTCTCTTACCATTAAATATTTACTACTTTACTATATTTTTTATTTCAAATAATTATAATTCTTGGTAAAAATTTTACACAGGTCAGTTATACTATGCTTATATTGTAAATATTACAAATATTATGGTAACATTTACTATAAAAATGATATTTCTAACTATAATCTTTTTACTATGCCAAATATCATACATTTTTCTCTCTGTGTATGTATGGCGAATTGTATGTATTAAGAAGAGAGAGAAAGAGAGAGAGAGAAGAAGAAGAAAAGAGAGAGAAGAGAGAAAAAGAGAGAAAGAGCGTTCCTGAGAATAATTTTTAGACAGAAAACTTCCTGTAAACATAATAAAATAAAATTCGCAATAATCACTTAGATATAGATATTACGAGCTTAGACTTATTATTAAAATATTTCTTTATAAATTTCGCTACATATCTGAGGTTAAATCCTACGCAGAACCTTTGCTAATCATTTTACGATCCGCTTAGTCAATTTAGTAAGGCGAAAGATTTGAACAATATTTCGACAGAATGCAAACTTTCTTTAGGAATTTGCGAATTATTTATTGTTTTAATTTATGTTGGAAGTGAGTCCTCTTTTCGTTACTTTTATCCACTTGTTCCATGTCGCACATACAGAAACTGGTTCATATAAAAATACAATAGTAATTTCGAAGAAGAGATATCAAAATTTTCAATTCCATTTTATAATATCTCGATAACCAATGCTGTCCCCCATTTGGTTTTCTCTGCACATTATTCTCAGCGATTTTCTCTACATCTCGAATTGAAGAGAGTGACCTATTCTGAGTGTTTACCATGTAAGTCTGTTCTCTGTGCAAGTATGAAAGAAACGCCACCTTCATCTTTCCGAAAAACAATGAATTATCTCGCGCAGCCAGCTGCTAGCGTTCCAGATGCGGCGTAATTCCTGAAATTAAAACCGGATTCAGATCGGACTGCGCGCGCGTAATTAACCGAGTCCCTTGTACCCTCGGCGTAAGGGAGGAAGTTAAGAAAGGCGGCCCTTGGCACGAGTCGACAGGAAGCGTCGCAGCTTCTTCGCGCTATAAAACCGGCGTGTTTACGGCGCGCGCGTCCCCTCTTCAACCCCCTGCCTCCTCGCTCTGAAAGAGCGTTTACATGTAAACGAGAGGCGCGTTTCCTTCCGCAGCTTCATCCAACAATTTCGCGAACTCCTAGATATTAGACGATCACGCTCGCCAAAGAAAGAGAGAGAGAGAGAGAGAGAGAGGGGAGAGGGAGAAAAGGTAGGAGGGAGGGAGGGAAGAGAAAACTATGATAGAGAGCGAGAGAGGAAGCTGGAAAGCGCGACACCGCGCTCCCTTCTTTTTATTCGCCGCGTTTCCAGATAATGCAGAAACGATCCTTCGCTCTGCTCCCCGTCCGCCCTATTCCCGCTGGCGTCTTTTTTTTCCAGACGCCGGTATCTATCCCCTTCCTCCCTAACCCCCTTTACGAGGGACTTCTTCCCCGAGATAGCGCGGACCTTTCCTCCCGCGGTTCCTTTATTCCTTTGATATCCGCCGCCTCCTATCGATGGTCTTATTTCTCTCACTATCATTCCTTTGGGCTCTCCTCTTCTCATCCCCTCACTTCCGCCACCCTCGTTCTTTCTCCCACCCACATCTCCATGAGTATTAATACGGATCCCTTCCGTGCCCTTCTTATCTCTTCTCTCTCGATCCCGGTCGTTTCGTCGGAAACTTTCGCGCCGTTCGCCCCCTCGCCCCTGAAATTTCTGTCGTGTTTTCGCGGCCACCGGATATAACGGACTTGCCGTTGCCGCCACTGCCGCATGTCGCCTATAAGATCTCACGGGGGAGCGAATTCGAATTGCACAATGGGAACCATTGTGCCTGATAGAGTATGGGAACGAGATCCCCGCAAATTTTTTTCAGTGCGGTGTAACTCGACCGGCAGGATCGTAGGACTATGAAAGCGCTGTAAAGGTCAATGGCTAATATACTGAACAAAATACCGGTAATTGTTAAATGTGTTTAGTTATAGAATTTACAAGTAAAAACTGGTAACTAATATCAAATATGATAATAATAACCAAATACATAGTAGATTTGATTCGACAGAAAATTTCAGTTTTTTTCTGACAACTTTGGAGAGCTCCAGCTTAGAGATGATGCATTTCTGAACATATATTGATATGAAAAAATTTCTTTACTTTGACCCATAGAATACGCCCTTTAATTTTTTCTAGGACACCCTGTATATAATTAATATTTGTAGCATATTGACTGTTGTTGAGTTTTTTCCAATATTTGCTTGTAAATATGGCATCGCCATTTCTTGAAAGTTATAAGCGTTACACAAAGATATCGTTATAGCTCGTAGGATTCACAGTTTCTGTTCAATCAGGTAAAGCATCAGGTGAGTGGTTCTGAGAAAATGTCGTTACGGATCGAGTGAAACCACGAACAGAACGTACACTGAGAGAAAAGACTGGTAACTATAACAAACTGCATTTAGTTACAGAAATTTATTGAATCCTTAGTAACTAATACTAAATATGATAGTAATTACCAAATATTTAATAGATCGGGAGTATGACGTAATTGCATTCACAGTAACATCAATTAAATAATTTAGTAATAGTTACTTAATGTTAAATATTTAATATAAAATATATTACAGTTATGAACAGATATTTGATAATTGTTATGAAATCGTTATATCCCATATAATAAAAAATTCACTAGATACGAGTTCTATTTTGTTACAAATATAAGTATATTTTGTTGCAACACAACAAAAAAATTCATTCATTTGCAGCTATTACATTGTTTCAATATCTATTATTACAGATAGTTGGTTGAACCTATTAAAAATTTTGTAACTATTACAAAATCGCTTATTTTGCTCAACTATTCAATAAGTTTTATTTACCAAATATATTCTGGAAGCAAATAAATTTTACTTCTGTCAAATAAATAATTTATTTTACAGAACTAAATTAATTAATAAGTATTGCCATAGCTTTGGCCCGCTATATTTACATCTATCATTTAGTAATAGTAACCAAATTTTGATAATATTTACTAAATTCTTCTCTCAGTGTATAAAGTGATAAAGAGCGTCGATATAAAAAATAAAAAAATATAGATGTCTTAAAATAAAGTTTAAAAAATAAGATAAGATTTTTTGAATGAAATAAAATAATTACCTAAAACAATTTTCATTTCGGGGGCACAAGCTTTAATAATTTAGTTATCAAATATTTCATTTTCTGCTGCCAAAATTTGCTATTAACTTCCAAAATTTAATTTGATGGCCTAAATGTATAGTTCAAGCAACTAAATCTTGGTTCTAAAAGAACTCTACATTTGCTTTATATAACTAAATGATTTCCTAATTATTATTTTATGTTTGGCCAGCATTATTTGACTGAATAATTTAGTAACAACTGCCAAATTTTGGTATTTGTTAAATCTTTCTTTCAGAGCACGATGGAGACACGCAATTTTGCAGGTTAAACGACGATTTCGCCGCGAAATCGAGAGTGGGGTGGAGTTGGTAACGATGATCACCGCGTTTTTTCTGCACTCTTCTCGAGTCAACTTATATAAACTCGCTTCGTAAATCTTCTCTCGACAGTCTCTCCGTTGTAGACGGGAAATTTTTTTAATTTCCGATATACCGTGTCTGTCAACAAGACTTATTCGTTTATATGAGGTGGAATATAAAATGTTACCTCCGTAACGGGAGCGTGCTTTTTATTTATGCTACCGGCATTAGCTCGTAAACGCCTGACTCTACGATATTTATTGACTATCCGTATTATACAATAATAGTCTGTTCGAAGGACTTGGCGTTTCCGCTAAGAAAGTTAACCCTTTGCTATATAAAGAGGCTACGTCAATATTAGTCACTAATCGATTTTTCTGACTAAAATAATCGGCAAATCGATTATCCAAATTTATCTATCGCCATATATAAAACCACAAATAATTTCATTGATTGATTGGTGAAATCAATTATGAATTAAGCTTCGTTGTGGTTGATTACACACTGATTAATAATTAATCAATAAGTTTATCAATTGATTGAATTATTCGTGATTACATATATGACGATTGATTATAATTTTATCAATTTACCAAATTGCTTTAGTCAAAGGACATTTTAATCCATCAATGCCCAACACTGATTTACATCACATTTTATTCTAGTCGATTCTACGAATTAATTTTGTAATAATTTTATAATACAAAATAATATGCTTATAGATTGCGTAGGGGAAAAATTTGATTGGATTAATCAAATATCTAGTGGAATATGAATGAACCAGAATTATTGTTCAAGATTGTGTAAGTTAACACGATTTCTGGTTAATAAAAAATTTTGTTAACTTTAACAGGCAAAGTTCTGATAATTCTTTAAAACCGGAATTTTACTTTGATCAAATTTCATCAGATATTTGATGAATTCAATCAAATTTATTTTTATGTGTGAGTAATAATGAAGAATACAAAAAATACAAATCTATAAGAACTAAAAACCAAATTACGATAAATTAATGAAATAAGACATTAATACTTAACATCATTAATAACAAGATTTGCAATTGGACGATTCAAAGTAGAATCGAGATATATATAACAAAAATATAATACATATATCTAATTGAGCCTAAAAAAATGTACATTTGTCTTACTTTATTCATTTCAATTTGATCCAGCGTTCAGCTCTTATAAATCTATTGCTTTTTATTCGATTTCTTAATGACTAATATACTTAGTGAAATTATATTACTGCAAATATGTCGCTACGTTAGTTAAACATATTTTATTGAAATAGTAGCAAGCTACGCGATGTTGCGTGGTTTGAGAAGAAGGGTTGAAAGACATTCACATGTAAATTCAGGTCGTAACGGATTAAGTACACTTTTACACGCTGCTATCTCGAGTGTACATGGTTTATTGATCGGACACGAATTAGATTGGTATTTGGTATCGCCGCTTATCAGCGCCGGGACGCGACCGAAGGCTAATCTTCTTACCGGGAACAACAACCGGTAGCTGCCGTCTTCGTTCCCTTTTCCCCTCTCTCTTCCTGGTAATTACGGGAGTTCAGCGCCCCCTCCCTCCTGCCTCACTCCGCTTTTCTCCTGGCTGCTTTATCCTCTTGTAAAACACGCCGCGAAATAAACAGCCCGCTTTCCGCTCGGCGTCGCGGCGCCGTTCCGGAAGTTAAAACCGAGCCGGCCGGTTCCGCCGAGTTTCCGTCGTAAATACACCCTCCGAAGCTCGAGACCGAAATTTAGAGGCGCGGACGAGCGCGAGGAAAATTTAAGGGGGTTCTTTCTCGAACGGATCTTCCTGCGCGACGCGACACGAGTCCGGTTTCGTTTAAGCGATCACTCTCGTAAGGGACGATACGAGCGAGTCGCTCGTCTCCCTGTGTTCTCATTGATTTGTCCTTCAATTGTTCTCCACGATGTGTGGTACACTGAGAGAAAAATATGGTTACTTTCGCCCTCAACAAAATTGTTTTGTAATTTTAACCACAAAAATAGTTAGAATAACCATCCTTCTGATAACACTTATAATATATTATATTATAATATAACTTATATTATACTTACTTATTATATACATGTACTATAATAATACTTACTAAAACAATGGTTATTCTAACTATTTTTGTGGTTAAAATTACAAAACAGTTTTGTTGGGGGCGAAAGTAATCATATTTTTCTTTCAGTGTATGCATCGAGAAAAAGATTTGATACTAACTATCAGCCCTGAGTAATAGTTAGTAAATAATTTGGTAAATATCAACAAGTAATATTGGGTCGTTCCTCCCTGATGAAGCGGACTGAAATGTTCGCGAAACGTCGGAATCAAACGAAGAAGAATCCACGCTCAAACCCGAAATCCAAATCTAATCAATGAATAACCTTACTCTCTTAAAGTGAATCAGTGGATAGTCACTGATATCAGTTATAAGGATAGCACTGAACAGTTTCAGTGCTACACTTATAACTGCAAATCAGTGTATATTTACTGTTTTCAGTGATGTTTGCTGATTCATTTTAGGAGAGTAGCAAAGCTTGCGGTATCTACACTGAGAGAAAAGACTGGTAAGTATAACAAACTGCATTTAGTTACAGAAATTCATTGAATCCTTAGTAACTAATACTAAATATGATAATTACCAAATATTTAATAGATCGGAAGTATGAAGTAATTGCATTCACAGTAACATCAATTAAATAATTTAGTAATAGTTACTTAATGTTAAATATTTAATATGAAATATATTATAGTTATGAGCAGATATTTGATAATTGTTATGAAATTGTTATATCCCATGTAATAAAAAATTCAGTAGGTACGAGTTCTATTTTGTTACCAGTATAAGTATGTTTTGTTGCAGCACAACGAAAAATTCATTCATTTGCAGCTATTACATCGTTTCAATATCTATTATTACAGATGGTTGGTTGAACCTACCAAAAATTTTGTAACTACTACAAAATCGCTTATTTTGCTCAACTATTCAATAAGTTTTATTTACCAAATATATTCTGGAAGCAAATAAATTTTACTTCTGTCAAATAAATAATTTATTTTACAGAACTAAATTAATTAATATGTATTGCCATAGCTTTGGCCCGCTATATTTACGTCTACCATTTAGTAATATTATAGTAACCAAATTTTGATAATATTTACTAAATTCTTCTCTCAGTGTATTGTTAAAACTTGGTGAGTAATGTGGTACGTATCACCAAATAATTTGTTTAAAACATTTTTTAAATAATTTGTTTAAAAAACTATATTAGCAATATCTAGCAATAAACTATATTTGACAATATTTATCATATTACGTGATAAATATACGAAATATGACCAATATTTTGGTCATATATGTACCACCATTTAGTCGCAACATTTAGTAGTTATATTATTGAATTATTTGATATTTGTTTATCAAATTATATTAAATGAAATTAATTAATTATGTGTGAAGTCGAGTGACTCGATTGTCATTCTACTTTTTTAGTGAAATTTCCACAAAATTTATACGGTATTAATATTATATAAATGACGACTTCTTGTTAGTTTCCTCAATGATTTTTTTAGTAATTTTTTTTAGTCCAATGTCGCGATTAATTATGCTTACTCTGAATTTGCTTCTCACGCTTTGCCTTATCTCTCATCTCCGTATTAACTCTTCTCTCTTCCCCCCCCCCTCTCTCTCTCTCTCTCTCTCTCTTTCTCACTTCCCCTTCCCTCCGCTCTTTAATATTTTACATTTCCTAGTCGCTTCTCGTGCTTCCCCTCCGCATCCTCTTTGCGTTAATCCGTTACCTCTCTTTAACGTTTCACGCTTCGCAGTTTTTTATGCCCTTTGCCCGGTCCTTCCGTTTCCACTCGCGCCATTCCTCCGCAGCCGCGTCTCTCCCTCCCTCGCTCGCGTCCCTTCATCTTCAGGGCGGAAAACGAGTGCGACCGGATAACCATCCACAGCTCTCGGCGCGGCTCGTCTTTCTCTCGGTGCGCGACTCGGCTAATTCCAGCCTTCGACCTACGAATCGTAACACCCGATTACCCGCCTTTTTCCATTCGGATCCCATCGGTATCAAGATCCCGATATCAGAATCGCCGGCCACCTCTCGGGTTCCCCGGCTCCGTCCTTGGACGCGGGTCGAATGGACGACCGGTCGTAGCCGTAAGATTAGAAGCTCTTTTTTTTATGCCGTTAGCCCTGACGTTTTTATTTCTCGCAACGGGGAGCAAGTTCTATGAGAGGCGGAGGGAGAGGGAAAGGGAGCGTTTGGTTCATTTAGACGTGTGTTCGTTTGTGTGTGTGTTGTGTGTATATATTATGTGTGTGTGTGTGTGTGAGTGTTGTTGAAGTTTAATGGCGGACAATAAGCGCAGCGAGTTAGACACAATGATATGAGCATTGTTTTCGACAATGGCAACGGCGACTCGAATAGGCTCTCTCGGCGAAGCGCGTGTTTGCGACTCCGTTACGAACTTTCCATCGGAAAACTCTCCGACTTTTCGTCACGCTCTTATTTTCCCCGAATTAACGAATTAATGCTCCCAACATGGCGAAAATCCCGAGCGAATTCGCGCTATGTTTACTGGAAATGACGGTCATTCGCGTGAGTTGTTGCAAATTTAGACAACGAAGGCCGCGAGTCTGGTTTTGTCTGGTATTTGCGTGAATTTAAAAAAATTCGATACATTAAATCCTTACTTTATTTATGTATGTATTTTCCACGAATCAACGGATTAATATTTTCAAGGCGGCTGAGAGCGCTGCGCCAATTCTCGATGTGTTTACACTGATAGAAGTAATATCTAAAAAACAATAAATATTTATTTGTGGTGGGAGATGCCAATATTTACTTAAATCCAAACAGCTTTATTTATATGGAATAAATAATTGCTTTCACGAAAGATTTTCTTCAGGTTTTAGGAGAAAATGTTTTTTATTTGAAAAATATTTTATAAATAAACAAGTTGTTTTAGTAGAAGAAACCAGATCTAGTTAGCCACTGGATAAGTTGGCAAAATCGATTATTTCTATTGTTTTTTTACAGATTTCAAAATCAAGCAGGCAGGGATTTTAAAGCCATCTTTGACACATTTAAAAATTTTCGTTGCTTAATTCTATAACTTGTTAGAAATTTGCAGAAATAATCAGTTTTATCAACTTACTTCGATAACCAACCAGCCTCGATCTCTTCTATCTGTCACATTTTATAAGTATGTTATTGATATCTGCTAAATAACTATTTTCTATTAGATGTTTTTTTCTCAATGTACTAAGAATGACATTCATTCGCGTGTATTGTTAAAATTTAGACATCACGTGGATCGCAGGCATATGTTTGGTATTTATAGCTAATTTGGTACACGGGAAAATGTTGTAATAAAATATTTTAAAATAATTAAAAATGTAGTGGGAAAAGTGCAACCCCAAGTTTAGTCCCATTTTTGCATTCGAAATTTTAAATTATTTTTCTTATAAAACTGCAACTATTGATGGATACATTAAAGATTCAAGTATCACACTGAAAAACTCATTTAGTTGAGTTAATCAAAATTTGGTTAAAATAAGATGTTTTGGTTGTGAGAACCAATATTTGGTACTTTGAACCAAAGCTTTGATTTTTTTAAACGAAAATGAAACAGATTTAGTTTCAGAGAATCAAATCTTTGGTAGAAAGAACGAAATTTTGGTTCTCACAACCAAAAAATTTGTTCGATCCTATTTTAACCAAATTTGGTTAATCCAACTAAGTGAATTTTTCAATGCAAAGAGATACACCTCACTATCGATACACTTTTTTATTAATGTTATTATTATGTATATTATTATTTGCGAACTCTTATCGATTTGGTATTCTATTTCTTTCGCGTTAACAAATTAATGTTTGTGAGATAGCAAAGAGACAATAAGCAGATTTTATAGTTCTTATGCCGAAAATGACGTTCATTTGTGTTAGTTGTAAGTTTAGACAGAAATTGCAAGTCTGCCTCTACATTGAGAGAAGGATTTAATAAATATTATCAAAATTTGGTTACTATTACTAAATGGTAGACGTAAATATAGCGGGCCAAAGCTATGGCAATACTTATTAATTAATTTAGTTCTGTAAAATAAATTATTTATTTGACAGAAGTAAAATTTATTTGCTTCCAGAATATATTTGATAAATAAAACTTATTGAATAGTTGAGCATAATAAGCGATTTGTAATAGTTACAAAATTTTTGGTAGGTTCAACCAACCATTTATAATAATAGATATTGAAACGATGTAATAGCTGCAAATGAATGAATTTTTTGTTGTGCTGCAACAAAATATACTTACTGGTAACAAAATAGAACTCGTACTTACTGAATCTTTTATTACATGGGATATAACAATTTCATAACAATTATCAAATATCTGTTCATAACTGTAATATATTTCATATTAAATATTTAACATTAAGTAATTATTACTATTTAATTGATGTAACTGTGAATGCAATTACTTCATACTCCCGATCTATTAAATATTTGGTAATTATTATCATATTTAATATTAGTTACTAAGAATTCAACGAATTTCTGTAACTAAATGCAGTTTGTTATAGTTACTAGTATTTTCTCTCAATGTAATATTTTTAACTCTAATGAACTCGGTATATCAATGCTCTTTTATTAGCGTTCATATTTGCGAGCCCTGTCGCTTTGGGACGCTAATTGTGACCGCTAACAGAGAAGGGGATATCGTTGTCCGAATGTTTATCCAAGAAAGAATCGCCTTTATCGCGCGATACTCCACGCATTTCGTCCGACGCATTAGGATAATTTTCGCGGTCGTTTCCCGCCCGAATGTCCGTTTGTATATAATACGCAGCAGATAAGGTCTACGACGAGATACTTTCCTTGCGTAATGCACGGTACTCACGACGAAAAATCATTTTTCCGCGGGAACTGCCGCGGTTATCGTCGGTGGTAGCGGCCGCAGCACGCGGTCGGAGCACGCTCGAACGAGCGAGAAAGAGAGAAAAAAATTCCCTTCCGACCGAGTGGTCACGATTAAACGCCGCTATTACGTACAGAGGCAGCGAAAGAATCGGGAGAGTATAATGCCAGGATTGCGCATTGACATGCGAAACTTGCTTTATGTTAACTCGAACGTGAGTCGCGTCGATATAGCGCGTGTTTGCAAAGGAGTGGCTTCAGACGCATGCGAGAGACCGCATTTGTCAGAAATAATCTTCACTTTAATCCTTCAAGTCCCGAATTTTCCTGCACAACCTTTTTCTTTGTTAACTTGATATTTGGGGATTTTTGAGGTCGCTAATTACGAATTTGAAGTCAGTTTTTGAATATTCATGGCGGGCGATAATTTTAAAACTCATTCGATTTTCGTGAAAATTGATATTCGAGGGTTTCTGGCGTCGCTGATCATGAATTTGAGATCATCTTTTTGAAATTCAAGCTATTCACAGACTCAACTTTACTCATTTATGGAAAGAAATATAACTTACGATTTTTAATATTTTAGCTCGCCATATTGAGTTCGCTATCTTGAATTTGGAAATTTTTGAGGTTACATCATCATCTATAGCTTAAAAAGCATCAACCAAGCCATTTTTTCCATTATGAGAGAAAAATATAGTTGCTTTCGGCATCAACTATACTCTTTTGTGATTTTAATCACAAAAATAGTTAGAAAAACCATTGTTTTAGTAGGTGTTATTAGAAAGATGGTTCTTCTAATTATTTTCCTGATTAAAATCACAAAAAAGTATAGTTGACGCCGAAAGCAACTATATTTTTCTCTCAGTGTAGATTTACTTTGTAATATTCTTGGCAAATAAATTAAAAAAAAATACCATTTTTTTACATTAATTTGTTTATAAATAATTAAATTTGCAAAATTTAATATTCTAGGCAAATGATTTTGTTAGAGGAACATCTAAGCTTTACAATAAATCCACATTTACCGCCTCGAAGTCTCTACAAATTAGTTAAAATTCGTAAAAACTGCTCTAAAAAAGATGTATTATATATGATACATTATGACTTAAAGGGTTAAGAGGATGCTGAAGTCGAAATTTGATTTCGAAAGATTTAGAGAGAACAGAATCACACGCACCACGAGAAACACGCGTAGTCGCAAGCGTGTGCGAGAGAATTGATCATCATCGAGCTGGCTAAATTAGCAGAAATTGGCCAGTGCGTGCGTAAAAAGCGAGCACTGAATGCTTGCTTTTTACGCGCGCACTGGCCAATTCCCTTTTTTTTTACCGAGCATCGGGAATTATTACGTCAGGCATACGAATTATACAAATGCATAGGAACTATTAAGCTAATTCGCATCGCCCCTGTTTGCATACAGTAAAAGGTTTCGCAAATGCGTGCACTTTTTGAATGCATATATTTGTAAGTGCTTTGCATTTACAAATATGCCGGATATTGACGTAGATATTTTCGACGAGGCGCGTTTTCACCGATTATCCCAATATAAAAACGACGAATTACGCGCGGAATAGTCACGGATTTGCCACCTATTCACCTCGCAAATCAATGAAACACGATCCTTGACAAAAATGCCGTAGCGCCGATATACCTCTCGAGTTGTAAACTCGCGCAAAAAAGAAGAGAGAGAGAGAGAGAGAGAGAGAGAGAGAGAGAGAGAGAGAGAAGAATAGAAAAACTCACCGCGGAATGAGCTTCCGGAATATAATACACGTTCGGCGTCACCATCCGCGCCAGTGTCGTCCGCGAAGTCGTCTGAAATGGCACGCGCGTGACTGCCGGTGCCGGCGCCATCGCGGAACTCGTTAGCGCGGCCGTTATCCGCCGATCGTGGCGCTCATTTTTCGCACGCCGCGAGTCATCGCGGGCGGAATTTCCCGCGTCTCGCGATATATCCCTCTCGTCCTGCGAAGAGGCGAAGGCGCCGCGACGGGAAAGCACACCGCGGGGACTCGGCCGCACTGAGAGGGATAAAGTTTTGAAAAATACTCACCCCGATTTTTTTTAAACTCAGTATTCCTACGTATATTGACGCGCTGATTACGAATATCATAGTGAACAGTGATGACTACTTGATTTTCATGGTGAAAACCATGAAAAACCCGTAAAAATTATAGTTTTTTACGTTTATCTTAGTAAATATGGAAAATTATGATAAATGTTTTAAACAAAAGTTTTAGATTCACCTGAGATAAACAGTTTAGGTCCTATACATTTTCACCGTACAAATGATAGTTTTCGAGGAAATCAAGTATAAAAACCGTAACAGCGTTGTTACGGTCTTTACACTCGATTTCTGCGAATTCCTTCTACGGGTTATTTCGCCATGTCGACAGTATATTTCCCCCGAATCGTGGCAAGAAATAAAGGAAAGAGGACTTACAGTTATGAAGGAACTCTAACAACTTTTTTAAAGAATATTTTTAACATTTTTAATCTTTGCAACACGGGAAAAATATCGAACGACTAGCGGGGGGCTGCATCCCCCGCACTCCCCCTAAAAACTAACCTAACCCTACTTATCGTCACATTAGCAGTCGGTCATTGTTTATTAAAAAGTTATTAAGAAAAAAAGTTAAACGATGACATATGTTAACGCTGTTACTGTCTTTATACTCCATTTCCTGGAAAACTATTATTCGTACGGTGAAAATATATACAACCTAAAATGTTTATCTTTGTGAGATCTAAAACTTTTGTCTTAAACATTTATAATGATTTTTCGTATTTACTGAGATAAACGTAAAAAACAATAATTTTTATGGGTTTTTCATGGTTTTTACCATGAAAATCAGTAGTCGCCAATTTTCACTATGATATTCGTAATGAGCGCGTAATACGTAAGAATACTGAGTTTTAAAAAAATCGGGGGTGAGTACTTTTCGGAACTACATCTATTTACAGTTCATATAAACATGAAGATATAGTAGAATGAACACAGATTTATAGTCACCATCTTATTACTTTATATATATGGTAAAGCACCTTTTGGGAATATAGTTATATAAATATTCCAATTGTATTGACTATATAAAATAGTTAATTTCTCTTACCATTCAATATTTGCTACCTTACTATATTTTTTATTTCAAATAATTATAATTCTTGGTAAAAATTTACACGGGTCAGTTATACTATGCTTATATTGTAAATATTATGGTAACATTTACTATAAAATTTATCTAAACTCTTAACTATGATTGGTCGCTAAATAAATAAAAACTAACCTAATAGTCTTAACCTAAAATTGTGAACGTGAATTCGAATCTCACTCGTGGCAAATGTGAGGAGTTCGGGCAGGAGAGGAGGCGACCAATCATAGGCAAGATAAATTTGAATCCAAATTTATCTAAATTCTTAACTATGATCTTTTTACTGTGCCATTATAGTTCCAAATATCAATGCGTTACCAGGAAGCTGTAAAGAGGAGAGGAAATCCCCGCGACGCGCGTTTGTGGGGTCATTTACAGATGACATTTCGTCGTTCGGGGCTGCTGCAGCTGCGGCGGTGTGCGAAAAATAAGGGCTTCTCGCGCCCTTTCGCGCGAATCGCGTGAGTCGCGGGACAAAAAGTCTGCGCCATCCCTTTTACTGCCGCCGCCGTCGCCCTCTTTGCCAGTCTTTTATGACTTTGACGGTCTATCGAGCAGGACAGGGTGAAAATGCGCGACGTGCAAAGGGCGGTGTTCCTCCTTTCAGACGCGGGCGAAATCTTCGGCGCGTATTCCCGCCGCACGGCGGGTGTATTTTCTTGGCCGCGCGTAAACGTCGGTGTAAATATTGCAACGTTTAATCCGATAGGATGTGAATTCCCGAATATCCCGCTTGATAATACTCCGTACCATAGATGTACACACGCACGTACAAACAGACATACCTACGTTTATATCGAAGATCGTCGTGCCTTACTCGCAGAAGAGGGATTCGCGAGATGTAATCGTGGCATAGCTAAAATGTAATCGTGGCAGGTAAGATATTCCTATGGAACTGGGGCGACTAACTTCGTTATAGAAGCTAGTTTATTAGTTGCTTGTGTTTAGGACGCTACAGTGGGAAATTTTCACCGACAGAAATCAAAACGATGTTCTTGTATACAAACTAACCTAATAGTCTTAACCTAAAATTGTGAACGTGAATTCGAATCTCACTCGTGGCAAATGTGAGGAGTTCGGGCAGGAGAGGAGGCGACCAAGATAGTGAAAGGCTATGGGCTACACTGTAAAAAAATTATAGTGCGTTACATAAATAATAATTGTAGAATTTGCATAATTAATAGATGGAAATTTACAAAAAAAAATACAAATTTTTGCTATTTATTGCGTAATTGTACACTTATTATTTATGCAAATTTACATGTCTTTTTTACAGTAGATTACGAAAAACTTAACACGGGAAAAAGTTTTTTATAATCATATAAAAGTATGATTATATATAATTATTCATAATTATATGTAATTATATTGAATTAGATATGGTCATATATATGGATAAAATCATATATATGGGGACAAAATTTATTTTATATATAATTATATATGCTATTTTTCTTAATGAAGATAGGAAAACATAATTTGATTTAATTAAACGTCGACATCATGGTCTACCATAAACATAAGTATTTACTTCAATTGTAACTTTACAACTTAACACGGGAAGAAGTTCATGTATAATCATATAAAAAAATATATAATTATACATAATTATATGTAATTAGATATGGTCATATATATGGGGATAAAATTTATTTTATATATAATTATATATACTATTTTTTTTTAATAAAGAAAGGAAAACATAATTTGATTCAATTTAAACATCAATATAATGAGCTATCATAAATATAAGTATTTACTTTAATTGTAACTTTACAGCAGCATTCTTTTCAATGTAAACATGTACATATTATTATAATCATATGTGGGCAAAATTTATACGATCTTTTTTTCCTGTGAACTTTATTACAGATTGAACACGAAGTTAAATTACGGTCGCGCGCGAATGAGACCCTCAGTCCTTTTCTCTGTTGCTTTTATAACGATTGATGCAATTTCGTCAATCCCGACGGCACTGTCTCATTGGCTGAGTCGTTTTTCTTAATCTCCTCGCAGGATATTTACTTCGATTTGTGATTCTTGTCTCTCTAAATTCCTTATACCTGTTATATCTATTGTGCCGATTATCTCTATTGTATCTATTACATATTTTATAGCTATTCTTCACTTCGTCCTTGCTCACTATATATTCCTATACGATTCTTTCCTAAATTCTAAAATCAACTTTTACAAGATCTGATAAGGGGAACCGTTTTGGAACTGTTCTGAATGGATCCCAAATGGAATAATTCCGTTTCCCCCAGAAATTAATTTCTTTAAAAGGAATAGATTTATTCTCTAGAAATCGATTGCTAGAGAATAAATAAAGGAAGTTAATTAAGGGAATTATTTTTTAAATAAAAACTAACATAATAGCCTTAACATACAACGCAACTAAAAGATTTCTCTAGAAGTTAATTTCCTGGAATTAATTTCCCTGGAAAATATAATAGGAATCTAGGTAATATATATAATAGGATTATTTCGATCGAAATCCATTTCCAACAGTTCTGCAATAGCTTTCTGCGTTATTTGGATTTTCTAATCGTGCCTATTGTCGACTTATTATTTATTGATTTTCATTCAAAGCAATGGGAACGATGTGTGTAGTAATAGCTACATTTATCACTGTGATAATTTTACATATATGTCTAGAAACAAATGTGTACAGTTCAAAAATATTAAAAACCTATATTTGTATTCCATTTAAAGGCTATTACGCTATTATATATACAGGGTGTCTCACCTAAAGCAGGTCATCTAAATATCTCCATCAATTGTGGCGATACAAACAATATTTTATACATAAAATGAATTGCAAAAAAGATTATATTTCATTCTTTTTTTGAAGTTTTCAAGGTCATAGATGTTTTTTGCATATAAATGCATTTTTTATTGCATCGTGTATCTGTGATGTTAAAATATGTTCAGATATGTATATGGCATTACCTTTAAATTGACCTTTGACTCCGAAAATAATAATGAAATTAGTGCTATCGCACTACGAATGACCTCTGAAAGCTTTAAGACTTGATCATTTCTAAGCAATTTATCAGTTTATCGATCAATTCGCGATGAGTTATTCAAAGCAAGAGAAAATTAAAGGAGATATTTAGGTGGTCTGGTTTAGGTGAGATACTCTGTATACGAGAGAAGATATTTACGAACAATTGCCAGATTCTTTGGCCATTTTCTCTAGTTGTGCTAACATTGGAACAAAGTAGCCAAAATGATGGATTTACAATTTCTTTATAAAAATTACTTCAATTTATGACATTTCATATTTTTAACTGACGTTAAAACAATAAAACTAAAACGAGTAAATATTTTTTCATCTTACACTGCGTATTTTTTCAAGAACCTGTCATTTTGCCCGCTTTGACAGAAATAGTTCGTTAATCGCTGGCGGTTTTAATGTTAATGTGCGTTTTCAGTTTGCCCCAATAAATTTATACCTCGCAATGGACACATTTTTTTTGCAACAACCAATTTTTTGTGATGATAACAAGTCAGTTTCTCAGGAATTGCATCAAAACTAATCAAATTTGATAAATTCAACTTTATGTTACGATCAATTCACTCGTAATTCATATCAGCGATAAATTCTTATGATATATCTGTTTGTCGAGCGAAACTCTCTATAGCAACGATATTTTTCGTTAAATAATACACAAGTAATGCTATCCCTTACAGGCTGGGCTTTTAGGGTCAGGTTCGAATCCACTGAGATTTGACTGATAATCCCTAAATGATTTTTTTGCGTGCACGAACGCGCTTTCGTGCGTAATTTCTCGCAGCCGTTTCGTTCCCTTTTCCTTCCGGTGTCACCGCGGTGCCGGGCATTTTCGTCGTTCGTGTCGAGATACAAATGGAGCTTAGTTCGACGATAAAATTTTTAATGCGTCCAATTCCGGGCATGGCGCGCGAGATTCCCGTTTATCTTTTATGCGCGCGAGCGCGCGAATTTTCCGCTTCCAAACGTATTTATTCTCGAAATTCATTTCGCGGATGTGCGCATTGCTCGTTTGCCCCGTGCCTCCCGGCATGTTAAACGACGATTTTAGTGAAATTTCATTTGTCGCGATGAACTTTTAATGTTTGCGATTACGGGCGGGTAAAAAACCGTGAGCTTTGCCTCTCGGGCGCGCGCGCGATGGAATTTTCAGTTTTTTCATTTCGGTATATATACATGTAGCTTAGCCTAATTAAATTAATGTAAAGAATTAGAATTTTTATTATATTTTTATTATTATTTTTTATTATATTTTTATTATGTTAGAATGACTCATGTAGCTAGATTAGAATAATATATATAATAGAATCTAAGGATAATAAATAACATGTATATATTTATTTAAATATAAATATATAAATTTATATATAATTTATAATAAATATAAATATATAAATTTATTAGACAAAACTAAAAACGCACATTAGCACCAAAACTGTCAACGATTAACGATCTTTTTCAAAACATTTCATGTAAAATGATAGGTTTTTGAAAAAAAACGCAGTGCAAGAATAAAGACAATAAAATGTAAAAAAGTGGTAGAGGAGATCGGAGCTAAATGTCCTATATTTTATAATTCCAAAGTTATAAACTTGTCAGACAACTAATTGTTGTGATTGATTATATAAATAGAGACAACCTTCTTCTACATATTAATATCCGCCACGATCTTGTTAACCGTACATTTTGTTTTGTAATAATTAAAATATGAACATGTAGCAACAGAGCCATCTTGCCCTGGTACTGAGTTCAAATGTCTAAAAGCAAATTTTCAAAAAGTTCTGTTTCAATCATTTTGTGAATAAAAACTGTATTTAATACTAGAAACAGTATATCATGCATTTGCAAGAAATTTCATTCTACCTAGTAACACACATCGCTTAATTTTATTCAGTCACAATGGAGAATATTAATATCAAATTTTGAGAGACTCGTAAATTTACTTTGCTATTATCAAATAAGCTTTTTCTATTTTTTAACTGTAATACTATTTCAATTTTAATGAAACTCAGGTAAAATGTATTTACGTTCTAAAAGAATATTTTGCAATTTTGTTCTCACTATTCTTTTTAAAATAAATACTGTAAAAAAATACTATATAATATATATATATATATATATATATATATATATATATATATATATATATATACAAAAAGAATAAATATTATATTATTATATATATACTACATTATTAGAGGGTGAGTTTTTAACTGCAAAGTATCTGAAAAAATAAGCATTGTACGAAAAAATGTTCCAAATAAATCTTCAATATTTTCGAGGGTCAATATTATCCCGCAAAAGTTAGCCGCCTTCCACTCTCCTCTGGAGATGGGGTGGGGAGTAACTTTGAAATCTTAAATAAGAACTTTTATTTTTTATTGCAGATTCAGATTCTACATCTAAAAACACATAAATTTTGTCTAAAATATTTTTTTCAATTTCTGATAGGTGACGCTGCTTTCAGAGAAAATTAGTTAACCTTCGTTTTCTTCAAGGAAAATCCCCATTTGATCTATCAGGAATCGAAAAAAATATTTCAGACAAAATTTACGTATTTTAAACACAAAATCCGAATCTGTAATAAAAAATAGGGGTTTCCATTTAAGATTTCAACGTTACCCCCCACCCCACCCCCAGAAGAGGTGGGAGGTGGCTAACTTCTGCGGGATAGTATTGCCTCCTCAAAAATATTGAGGATTTATTTGGGATATTTTTTCGTATAATGATTATTTTTTCAGATATTTTGCAGTCTCAAATTAAAAAACTCACCTTTTATATATACTATTATTTATATATATATATATATATATATATATATATATATATATATATTATATATATACTAAAAATAAGTCCCGGATCTCCCCTACACGGTTGCATTGCGAAAAAATCTCTGACAGTTTGATCCTCGTTCAATAGTGATCCCTTTGCGATCTAAATATCGGTGAAAATTACAGTATTACATTCTCACTACTCGCGAGTTTGCCAACTTGCAGATTTCCTCGCGCGGAACGACCCCTCTACTTCGCGCGTTCAGAAATTCGATTATCCGTACGGGCGGTCCGAAATCGCCGCGTTTTCTTTTACACTTTTGTTGATCCCGTTGCTTCGATATCTCAATGGGCCTCTTCGTGCGTTCCATTCAGCGCGCCGTTGCTTTTAATTGGACGCATCGGTTCTCGGCCCATGCGCTCTTTGTTTCCTTCGGACGGACAGGCCGAGACCGCGAAAAAGAGCTGATCTCAGCTTCGCTCCGCCGCGGTCTTGTGTTTTCTAGCGCGCGTAATTTTTACCGGCCGGCCGATTCGTATTCTTTGTTTTTCAGCCGTACCGCTTTTGTTAATACGCCGCGCTGTTTTTCCTTCCGCTCGTCCGCTCGCGTCCGAAAGGGAGAAAGAGAATTTTCACCGGTCGGCAAACGAACGAACGAACTGACCGCCGCGAGACAAATGAAATAACACACTTAGCCTCTTCGCGCTCCCTCTCCCCCTCCTCCATCTCTCTCACCAGCATTAATAGTTATGTACTTAAAACTCGTTTCAACTGAGATAGTCGGATTTGAATTCAGAGTTAGAATATTTCAGTTGAATTGCGATTATAGATAAGTCAATGTTGTAAATATCATAATTCAAATGAAAAAAATTTATCTAATCCTGAATAAAAATTTGAGTATTTTATATGAGATAAGTTTCAGGTGACAATTATTAATTCCTCAGAGATTACTCAACACACACAGTTACGACACAGTTACGACACACAGAATTTGAGTGTTTTTATCCCCCCTCCCTTCTTCCCTTCGTCACATCTCGTCACAAAGTTTGGCCTGCCAATATTATGTAATATGTAGAATTACTCCCCTTCCCATTCGCACACACAGAATGAAAGGAAATAGCTTATAGTTATATTGCAAGTAATAATTATTAGGTAGAAACTCTGCTCTGGAGGAAACCTTACCTGGCAATAATTTTAAATTACCACTAAAGAAGTTAATACGAGCCAAAGACCCATATTAATAATCGTTACTTGAAACTAAACTAATGTATGTCTAGAGTTAGATATGAGTTTCTTAGTGGAATCGCGACTGCAAATAAATACAAAGTCCCGTATATCGTATGACTCAACTGAGAAGCTCGGATCTAATTCTTATTTTAAACTCAAGTACGTGTTATATGCGATAATTTTCAATCTATGTAAAATTGGTCTCTATTTTTAAAATAAAAAAAAACAGAGTTTTGATTGTTCTCCGTATAGTTCTAGAGTTCTCATTCGATTTTAGAAATAGTCTCGGCGTTTAAAGCAGTCAAAACGCCATGTAAAAAAAGAGGAAGTCAGATTCGCATTTTTGAGAAGTCTCCATAACTTTGTAGTTTTTAATTTTAGTGGATCAAATATTAAGGATGATATTTGAAATTTTTACAAAGCTATCTAGAATTTTAACGAAAAGATCGAAATTTTGAAAAAAAAAATTATTTTTCATTTAGGAAAAGTAAATAATCACTTTTTTGTTTTCAGTTTTAGTTGGTCGAATGTTAAGGATTATTTTCAGAATTCGTGAGGAGCTATTCAGAACTGTAAAGAAATCACCGGATTTCCCGAAAAAATTTTCTAACCCGGGAACTTAGATTTTTAGTACTCAAAAGTGAAGAATCTCTGAAACTCTTCAGTTTTCCATCTCGCTATACTGATTATTAAAAATGGTCTTTAGAGGGGCCATCCAGAATTCTGGGGAAATCACCGGATTTCCCGAAAAAAATTGTCGGTCATGGGACTCAGAAAAATACAAAATAATTAGAACTTTAATCGTTTTTTTTTTAATACTGAAAATAGGCTAATTCTACATAGGCTAATTTTCGAGTAACGACTACGAATACTTGAAGATCTCCGTTCAACTCGGAAAGTCCTCCCTCGCGTTTTCACGCTCCGAGAGTACTGGCGCGCTCTCCTCCTCTGTCCCTCTCTTTTCCGGACGCGACCGTGCGCCGTCGCCGTCGGTGTTTGAGATCCCGAAGCTTTTTTCATCCGGCCAAATCCGCCGACTCTAACGCACGGTTTCTCTATCATCTCCTCCCCAGCCCTTATCCCTCTCATTCCACCGAGTGTGTACGAACGCCGGCTTAGATCCCACGGCTTTAACCTCCTCCTCCTCCACCCCCACCCCCGCCCCCATCGTCGGCTTACTCTCACGCTCCGCGCACGGTGCGCTCGTGCGCGCAAGCGAATGCAACTCCCTTTTCCCGCTTTCATTGCTCTTTGCGAGCGGCCCTACCATCCTTAGCTCTCGCGCTTTATGTCCTCCTCGGCTGCGGGATCTTACGCCGAGGCTTCGTCGAAGGTGGAGGATTCGAGGCCGTCGGTTCGGGGGGAGGGGAGGGGGGAGAAAATGACCGCGGTAAAACCAAGGCACGGCGCGCCCTTGCGCGGTCGCACTTTCCGAAGTTTTACGTCGCGGCGCGCCCTTACGCGCGCCCTATCTCCTCGCACGGCGTTCTCTATCTCGCGGGCTTTCTCGCGGATTTTTTCGATATTACGTGTTTCGCGGTGTCACGGCGTGAAGGGAGAACGCCCGGCGGATGCAAATGTCTACTCCGTTTCCCGATGTAACCCACATAAAATGTTCACCTTATAGGGTTAACTATACAGCGTTCTCTGCGCCGCCGTACGTACAATGAGAAGTTGTGTAAGATGAAACAAGTCTATATGGAAATTTGCCTGCGCAAACTATAATCGACCAACAATCCAGCAATTTTACAGTTTAAACTTTAAGGCCTTATTCCAGCCTGAAAGCCTTAAAATAATGCCTAGATTTGATGATTTTTTGTTAAACAATTTATTCTACAAAAAATCATTTTTATCAAAAATCTGTTGAAAGAACTTTATTGTACATGTGTTAAAGTATGCCAATTTTCTTTTTTTTTATGTACAAAATGACGGACTCCACTGCGAAACTATTTTTTATTCTCCTTGCAAAACGGTGTAAAAGATTCCGGAAAAAGAATTGTATAAAATAAAACAAGTTTATCTGGTTTACGAAAATTTGTTTGCGCAAACGGTAATCGTGTCAAATCGACCAACAATCCAGCAATTTTACAGTTTAAACTTTAAGGCCTTATTCCAGCCTGAAAGCCTTAAAATAATGCCTAGATTTGATGATTTTTTGTTAAACAATTTATTCTACAAAAAATCATTTTTATCAAAAATCTGTTGAAAGAACTTTATTGTACATGTGTTAAAGTATGCCAATTTTCTTTTTTTTTATGTACAAAATGACGGACTCCACTGCGAAACTATTTTTTATTCTCCTTGCAAAACGGTGTAAAAGATTCCGGAAAAAGAATTGTATAAAATAAAACAAGTTTATCTGGTTTACGAAAATTTGTTTGCGCAAACGGTAATCGTGTCAAATCGACCAACAATCCAGCAATTTTACAGTTTAAACTTTAAGGCCTTATTCCAGCCTGAAAGCCTTAAAATAATGCCTAGATTTGATGATTTTTTGTTAAACAATTTATTTACTCACAAAAAATCATTTTTAATAAAAAAATCTGTTGAAAGAACTTTATTGTACATGTGTTAAAGTATACCAGTTTTCTTTTTTTTTTATGTACAAAATGACGGACTCCACTGCGAAACTATTTTTTATTCTCCTTGCAAAACGGTGTACAAGATTTCGGAAAAAGAATTGTACAAAGTGAAAAAAGTCTATCTGGTTTACGGAAATTTGCTTGCGCAAACTGTAATCGTGTCAAATCGACCAACAATCTAGCAATTTTACAGTTTAAACTTTAAGGTCTTATGTCGGCCTAAAAGCCTTAAAATTATGCCTATCTTTGATGTTTGTTTGTGTTAAAATAAATTGTGTTAAATAAATTGTTTTATTAAAAATCTGTTGAAAGAACTTTATTATACATGTGTTAAAATATACCAAACAATTTTTCTTTTTTATGTACAAAATAACGAACTCCACGAATATTATTTTTCATTCTCCGTGCAAAACATTATACAAGATTTTGGAAAAATGGCTGACCCTAAAGCAAGATTAAAAAAGTATCATCTACATACCAAAGACTTTTGATATACGTTGGGATTTTACAAAATATTGAAATCTCTCTTTGCAATTAACATTTTTATACGAAATTTTCTCAAAATGACAGATTTTGTAAAAATGTCCACCATTTTTAAAATATCAATATTCTGCAAAACCTCTACGTATTTCAAAAGTCTTTGGTATGTAGATGATAATACTTTTTTTAATTTTACTCTAGGGTCAGCCATTTTTCCGGAATCTTATACACCGTTTCGCACGGAAAATAAAAAATAGTTTCGCAGTGGAGTCCGTCATTTTGTACATAAAGAAAAATTGTTTGGTATACTTTAACATATGTATAATAATCTGTTCTTCCAACAGATTTTTAATAAAACAATTTATTTACTAACAAAGTCATCAAATTTAGGCATGATTTTAGGGCCTTCAGAGTGGCATATAGCCTTAATTAACAATGAAAGAATGAAAAAATTGATAGGTTCAAACAAAAAATGATATACGAAAAACTACGTTTTAGAATTATGCAGATTTTGTTACACAATTTGCAATAGTATCAAGTTAAATAAATATAATATTAAACCAGCAATCTTACGTAGAGAAATCTGAATTGTAAAATTTAATCAACAGTAGAAGGTCAGGAGATCTGAAGAGTACAATGGAGAGGTTCGGGTAAAAACTACTCTTTTAGGATTATGCAAATTGTGTTGCAGAAATTGCAGTCGTGTTAAATTAAATAATAATAGAGTCGGATTAACAATCTGACGTGGGAATTTGAACCGTAAGATTTAATCAACGATATAAGTTCAGAGGAACTAAAACGTACAATAAAACAAATCGAGTAACAGGAACTATGTTTTAGGATTATGCAAGTTTTGTTGCACAGATCGCATAATATAAAATGTATCAAATTGAATAATAGAATCAAACCGACAATCTGACATGGGAATTTAAATTATAAAATTTGGTCAACAGTAAAAAATCCATAGTAAAAACTGAAACATGAAATGAAAAAAGTTTGATAAAAGGAACTCTCTTGAATTATGCAAATTATGTTATCCAGGTTGCAAAGTCATGTCAAATTTGAATAATAATGAAATCAAACCGAAAATCTGACGTGGAAATTTACATTATAAAATTTGAGTAACAGTAAAAAGTCAGGGAAACTGAAACATATGATGAGAGAAGTCGAATATAACGAATTTTCTTGTATTATGCAAATTGTGTTGCACAAATTGCATAATTGAATCAAATTGAATAATAATAAAGTCAAATATCAAAATAATCCGATGTGAAAATTTCAATTATAAGATTGAATCAATGATAAAAAATCAAGCAAACTAAATCATATAATAAAAATAATCAGATAAGGAAAACTATATTTTAGGATCACGCAAATTTTATTGCACAAATTGCGTGTCAAGTTAAGTAAAAATGGAGTCAAGCCAAAAATCTGATGTGGGTATTTAAATTGCAAAATTTAATCAACGGTGAAAGTGCAAAAAACTATTATGTATAATGAAAGATATGAAATAAAAAGAATTATGTCTTAGGATTATGCAAATTTTGTTGCGCAAATTGCAATCAAATTAAATGAAAAGTGTTTCAAATCAACAATTTTCAACAATTGTGGAAAATTCAATTGCAAAATTAATCAATGGTGAAAGATCAATGAAACTGAAACGAAACAATGAAGAAAGATTGAGTAAAAAGAAAAAAATCTCAAGGCTACCTGAACTTTTTTGCATAATTATGTTAAATTAAATAAAACTTGAGTTGGATGAAAAATCTGACACGGAAATTTGAACTTCAAAATATAGTCAACGGTAAAAGATTGACGAAACTGAAACGTACTTATCTGTATGATATTGATCTCTTTTCAGTTATCGAAAGTTAGTTTATCTTCATAATACGAATAAATCTACTTCTGCCAGAAGATTAAATAAATCAGACGATAAATACGAGGAATGATGTGTTGAATCAGCTTTATGATCTTCTCGTTGAACTAAAATTCGAGTTTGTTTGAAACGAACGAAAGATAAAAAAGCAAGAAAAAGCAAAGAAATTGCTGAAAGAATAAAAGCAGTTAATTTGCCACATATCGTCCTGAAATTAATTCGATTCGAGAGTTGTCTGGATTATTATTTTTTCTTACGGTTTATACTTCCTCGTAATATGTAAAGAATAGTTTAATCTCGCTCTGTGCTTCCTTGATCTCGTTTCTCTTGTCGCTCGATACCTTTGCGTTTACGAAATATCAAGAAGCTACTTGCCTTCGCTGTGCTGAATGTTATCACAAAATTACATTTGGCATCTCTGTATATTCTCCGTTTAATAATATTTCGTGCTGCTTCCCTGCACATTGTTCCTTACAATTTAGTGTTTGCTTTGCCATGTTTCCATTCGCGCGTTTCCCGAGTGTACCCCAGTTTTTAGAAGGTTGCTTTAAGACAGTAATAAATGCTCTTATCTTTCTCTCTCCTCCCATTTTCACCTGGCCGACCTCCTCTCTCATCCCTCGCTCTCCTTTCTCACGTCCGGTCAAGTTAATAAATGCAGATTCGAGCTCGAACTCCGCGCTTTTTTCCCCAACCCCGCGCCACTCTTCCTTTTGTTTACTCTGGCTGCCTTCTCGCTTCCTCTCCCGCGGCTTCCCTACTCGTTCTCGTATCTGCGCAAACGACGAGCTTTGCGGTCTCCTGCCGTCGTCGTCGTCGTTTTCGTCGTGTCTTCCACGAACTCTCATTCCTGGGCCTGTGCAAACATTTGCGAAAATATCGTCGCGATAATGGGTGGGCGAGCAAGACGCGAAATGTCCTGGAACGCTCCTGCGATTTCCGCTTTTTTGCAATTTTTCTCGCGACCGCGCTCGACGGCACTGTCGCTCCTAGACGAGAAAACGATGCGACGGGGATGACACATGCCGTGCGCGAACGCGAAGAAGCAGAACCATCGCGTTTTGTTCTCTGTTTTGCGCGCGCACGATACAATCCACACAGAAAATATCTTAACGTTTAATTGAGCCTCAAACCGATTTTCCACAAAAAATTGTGGACTCTAAGTGAAAAATGGAAATTCAGCTTAGGAATGTGACGTTTCAAATGCTAAGTGATAGGTTTTTATTTTTTATCACGTTCTATTGTTTATTATATAATTTATTTGAATATTATTTATATTTCTTGTCTTATATATTATTAAATTTGTTATTATATTCCAAATAGCAAACGTAAACTGATTTTATTTATTGTCTTCAACGCTTTTTCAAAGATTTTCTCTGATTTTGATTTTACGGTAGAATTGAACGAAGCGTACATGAAACATTTAGAGTATTTACTTCACAAATATAAATATTTGGAGAGTGCAAATACCCAAAATGTATCAAATATATTTTTTCTGCTTTTATTTTCTTTTTTCTGTTTATTCTGTTTTAAGGTCAATAGTTGATACAAAAATTGGATTCATTTGATTCTTCATTTGATTCCATAAAAGTATACTTATATTTTATCTATGAAAAAAAAAGAGCGCAAGTTCCCGCACAATATTTCTGTTTTAATTCTGGGTGAAAACAAACGTGTATTTGGGAAAAAATGACGATAATAAGTAGCACTTATTAATCGCTCTAAAATAAGTTTTCTCAAGACGTTTAATATTTAGTCTCGAATATTATTTCAAATTAAATACATTAACGAAAAAAATAAGAAAAAATAAGAATCTTAAATGAAATTCCCAATTTGCTCGAATGGGATCCCCAATTAGCATCGCACTACTTTCTTAAAGAGAATTAATAAGAATGTTCCCGATTGAATCAATGAAAGTGCTCCACCAATATTGTATGAGTATTCGTTGATTTTCAGTGGAAACACTTATCACTTTACTGCTCTCTCTTATATCTTTCTGATGTTGACCAGTGAAGTAAGATTTCATTACAAAATCCGCACACAAATATGCCGTAACAAATTCGACCTTCTTGCGTTGCCGTTTTCTTTTATGCCATTGCAAATTCAACTTTGTAACGATGGAATTAACGGCTTGCGTGCAATGATGTAGTTTGTGTTTGCAAACTGCATCGATGATAAAAACAGCCGCTACTATTAACTGATCCCTTCAGTGAGATTTTATCGATCGCAGTACTGAACCGCCAATTATAAGCATAGCATATTTCAATAAAGAATACACTAACTATACTTTAGAGATTATAATATAGTTTAGCTGAACAGTGTCATTTTGACAGCTTAACATGATATTATATCATACTAGTATATTCGGAAATTATCTTGACTGCAAGATTGTACTGAGAGAAAAGAAATATCATATCTGACAGTTATACGAGTAAGCATAGCATTTTCAGGGCCGCGGTTATTCCAATCTCTTGGTAAGTTACTTAACAGTTAAATCATATGTCTATCTTTGTCTAATTTGAAAGAGAAACAAAGATAAACATATGAGTTAGCTTATCAAGAGATTGGAAAAATTAGCCTTTAATGAAGAAAGTACTGATTGAGTACTTTAGAGAATGGACTAACTTATTTTGGGATAAATTCGAGCGTTCCGACTGGATCCAGGCTGTACCCGGGAATATCTCGAGAAACTTGTACGAAGAAACCAACTACTACGCCGACGAACAAAAGTTAGCGTCACCGGTGCTGTAATCCATTAATACGCCATTGTCGCGATCGGGACGCGCGAATTATCAAATAACATCGCTGTCGGCGCAATAACGTTTATTATTCTCCCCGCAGACATGTATACGCGCCCATCGTCGTACCATTGCGGCAACATGCACGCAGTTATCGACACGGACGGGATCGAAATCATCACATCGGCCAGGCCGATTAAACGGTCGCTTTGTTGCGCCAATATATGCATTAATAATAATAACGCGATGGCCTGACATGAAACTCGTATCTATCTATCTGTCTACCTACTTACCTACATACCTATCCATCTACCTACCTATCTACCTACCTACTTACCTACCTACTTACTTATCTATCAACCTATCTACCTATCTATCTACTTAACTATTTACCTACTTACCTATCTATCTATCTACGTATCTATTTACTTACCTACCTATCTACTTACCTATCTATTTATCTATCCATCTATTTATCTGCTTACCTATCTACCTACCTATCTATTTATCTACTTATCTATCTACCTACTTACCTATTTATCTATCTATCTATCTAGCTATCTATCTCTCTACTTACTTACATACCTATTTACTTACATATCTACCTATCTATCTACTCGTCTATCTACCTATCTATCTATCTACTCATCTACCTATCTATCTATCTACTCATCTATCTACTTATCTATCTACTTAACTATTTACCTACTTACCTATCTATCTATCTGCGTGTCTACTTACTTACCTACCTATCTACTTACCTATCTATTTATCTATCTATCTATCTATCTGCTTACCTACTTATCTACCTACCTATCTACCTATCTATCTATCTACTCATCTACCTATCTATCTACGTATCTATCTACTTACCTACCTATCTACTTACTTATCTATTTATCTATCTATCTATCTACCTACCTACCTACTTATCTACCTATCTATCTACTTATTTATCTACCTACTTATTTACTTTCTCTCTACCTACCTATTTACTTATCTATCTACCTATCTATCTACTCATCTATCTACCTATTTATCTACTTATTTATCTACCTATTTACCTATCTATCTATCTATCTATCTATCTATCTATCTACCTACATATCTATCTATCTACCTACCTACCTGCTACATACTTACCTATCTACTTATCAACCTATCTATCTATCTATCTATCGACCTAACCTAATCTACTTACCTACCCATCTATCAACCTATTTACCTATCTATCTACCTATCTACCTATCCACTTATCTATCTACCTACGTATCCAATTAAGTACTTAGCTACCTCCTAACCTACCTACTCACTGCTGAGTCTCCCATAATGCCCACATCTACCGTAATATCCGGCATTCCTCTGTCCATTGTGCTCACGCGACTGCACTCGACCAAGTGAATATCGATAACGCACTACGGCATATATCGCGATTACTTTTCCTCCCTCCACTCCTTCCTGCTCTTCCATTTTTCCTCTCACACACGCTATTTATTCGGTATATAATATAGGATACGCTGATCGGTATTTTAACGTGCGCAGCTGCTGACACGCGTATGCACACGCATACGGTTTTATATTCACGGTGATATTACACAGTGGGCGCCATGCGGCGCATAGAAATAACGAAATAAACTGCGGCGGACAGATGGACGGGCGAATGATGACTTTCATAATTAACACGACGTAGGACAATTGGTGATGAAAGCTCCACAAGTATTTTAATCACACTTACGAGAGCCAAATATACTGAAGTGTTGAATTAATCATTAAATTTACATCATACAATAATATAATTTTTTCTGTTATATTGATGCGGCAGCAGATTTAGTACAAATTACATTCACTTTCTCGTATTGCGTTTCATGTGACATTCCAAGTTGAAGTTTTGGTCCTTCTTCCAACCTCAACACCCCATTTAACTCTTATTTTGATGGCATGACGTCTATATCAACCTCTTTCAGTTCCATTTAATTAACTTGCTGTTTTATCATAAGTAGGAGACATCCTCTTTAGAATAAAAACCCGCGCGTAGAAAAAAATACTTGAACATTTAAAATTGTGGGATATTTATTTATAGAGAGAAATAAACTTCACAGAAGTTAATTTTATATTCCACAAAATAAATTTTCAATATTTTTTCTCAGTGTATATGTGACATTTTGGGCATTTTCTACTATTTAGAGACACTAAATAAGACCTCTTCACTTGTTAAACTTACCTCTGTTAAACCTACACTGATTCTTCAGAATATACAAGTGTCAGAAAATTGCCGAAACTGGGACTAAAATTTAAATTTTTGGGATATTCATCATTTTTTTCAAATTCCTTTTGTATTTTTACTTCGTAATTCTGTGTGATAAATATGAGCGCTACGTGAACCATTCATAAAAGATGCGACAAATCGGCTAACACAAAGTTACTGCCAATTTTGTGTACACCTGACTATCGGACCCTCTGATTAACTGCGAACACGCACGCGATTAATACGAATACAGTCGAAAATGTGGACAAAGTTCGGGAGAGGAGGCGGGAAATGTGTCGACATTCGATCCGCTGAGCGGCGGATTACGACCAAAGGGTCGACGGGGTAGGTCAGTGGGGGTGAAATTCACTCTAAATTATACGAGAGATTAGGTAGCGTCGTTCGCCCGCCCGATGCAACTCACTCTCCGAACCTCCCCGTCCGCCTCTTTAATTTTCGACGTTAAACGACCGTTGCACCGGCGGAACCGGCGGGCGAGCGACCTAACAATCTATCAACGTCGCATCAATATTGTGCCGAAAACAAAGGAGTCGGTTACATATTTCGATACCGCTAAATGCGATATACGCGCGCCGTGATAATTGCTGGACAATATCGGCCGCGCGCATAGATATCGATATCGATATCGAGATCCGGGTCGCGATAATACGATCCGCGATGGATCCGCCGACGACATCTGTCCCCGCGGCAATCGGCGGCGCGAGCGCACGCTTTCCGTTCTGTACGGCATAACAGCTTTGATGTTTAGCGCAATTAGGTTACTAATATTTTCTAACCGTAGGGGAGATCGGATCTAGTTGACTCGAAGGATATGTCGGCTATGTGCTTTGCTTATGTATTTTTTATCGACGAAACAGTGAAAATGAAATCGCGAAATGCTCCTTTTAGAACACAGACACTTGAGCTTTATCATTGCTGCTTTGTCACGAGTAGGAGAGATCCTCTTTAAAAAAAACTCTCGCGTAGAAAAAAATACTTCAACATTTAAAACTGCGGGATATTTAAACAAAAATTGGTATGCAAGGGTTTTTTGGAATGCTCTTTTCAAATTTGAAGTCAAAAGTGTAAAATTCAAAATGGCGGATCAAATATGGCGATTTTCAAGATGCCAAATTATGTAAATATGACTCAATTTTCGTGGAACTTCATACTCTCTAAATTTGAATTAGTGAAAATCTTGACTGATTTCCAGTTTCGCTTTTCTTGGAGTTCATCAGTATCACGCAAACTTTAGTTAGCGGCAGACTATAACAAACAATATTTACAATATATTTCATTAAAATTGAAATAATAATATTAAAAAATGAAATATAATATTAAATTGAAATACAATATGTTATATTGAATGTTATTGAATTTAATTTAATGTTATATTGAAATATAATATTAAGAATAATAATATTAGAAAAAAACGATTGAAAAATAGAAAAAAATTGATTGGGTGCAGCAAAATATACTTTCAAGCGTTTCGAGAAACTTAGTATTCTTCAGTGAATAAACTTAAGTGATGTATTATTAGTTGGAATTAAGTTTTTCTACAAATGTATATGATTAGGGTAATAAAGCACTGTTTAGTGTAATAAAAGCAATTTTCATTCATGAAATAATTGAAATTGAATATATGGACGAACGAGATAAAGTTGGTCACTATTTAATGCCCGACAAGCTTGTAGGTCTTCTCGTGAAGATCCTGGAACTAATTAAGATACATATTTTATACGCCATCTTACCCTGATCTGCCAGGCAACTTGATCCGATACCGGGGAAAGTTGGCTACAGTGCAGTATGTTCGTATTTCGGCTATTAACCTTTTCAGGACGGGATCTTTTGATGCTGTACCGCCTTCATGCATGTATTTCAGAAACTATCGATCCAATATTCACAAAAATTGGTATGTAAGAGTTCTTTGGGATGCTCTTTCCAAATTTGAAGTCAAAAGTGTAAAATTCAAAATGGTGGAATCAAATATGGCGATTTTCAAGGTGTCAAATTATGTAAATATGACTCAATTTACGTGGAACTTTATACTCTCTAAATTTGAATTAGTGAAAATCTTGACTGATTTCCAGTTTCGTTCTTCTTGGAGCTCATCAGTATTACACAAACTTTAGCGGCAGACTGGAACAAACGATATTTACAATATATTTACATACTATATACATCCTACTACTGACCAAAAAAATATTTACATTATATTTACATCTATTATACATCCAAATAGATACAACAAGAAAGATTTACATTTTATTCACAACATTTGCTCAGTTGTGTATAAATTTTGTAATGTTCAATATCTTGTTCATGTATGATATATCCTCAAACAATTGTTTCTCATCACGCAGAAAAATACGTCGCAAATAATTAAAACATTTTTTTTTGGTCGGCATGTTGAATTTCAAATATCCGATTTCAATTCTCAAAAAAGTATCTTTAAAAAGTTTCATAGTTCAAACTTCACGGAAATTGAGTAATATTTATATTATTTATCATTTTTTCCGCCATATTGGGCCCTCCATCTTGGATCACAGAATTTTAAAAGTCTAAGCTCAGATTCGGATTCAACGACCCCATAGAATACGTACTTCCCTATAATTATTTCCCCGAGCAAACCCCCGTCCTGAAAGGATTAAATAAGAAAATATATGATTTGCAGGATCATTGCAGGCATATAAACATGAAAGAAAGTGATCTCTCTCATATTTGTATTGTTAATTATAACAATTAATTGTCTAAAAAGTGATAACTTCGAAATTCTAAGAAATGTGGCATGTAATCCTGATCTCTCCTAGGTTCACATTTTTTCTGAACATTAACGTAAAGCTATCATTACGATAGATATACGATTTAGATATATCGTATCTGTTTCTGTGAATAGGTAATCAATAAATAATAAATCAATATCACATACGGTTAGAAAATCTTAATAATCTAGTTGCGTGACATATTAAGGCAATTGTCTATGTCCATTTGGGTTCAATACAATTTGGTTACTTTTTGGTTACTTTTTGGTTACTTTTTCATGATACAGTTTGGAATATAGCCGATAATCTAATGAAAGAACTTGTTTTCGATTAAAATTCCCAGAAGTTAAGTTCTTTTATCAGCTGCGTTTCAAACTACATTAAGCGCAAACGAATATACGTAAATTTAGCAACAACTGTATAAGTTGATGTATAAAGATTGCGACTCTTATGAATGGGTTATATAACACTTATATTTATCCTATAGAATGACGAAACAGAAATATACGAGAAAAAATATTTAAGAAATTATAACAATTTAGTCTACACAGTGTTATGTAAAATGCGATATAAAAATCTGAGAAAAATTTTCAATAAATTTGTTGGTGCACCAATATGACGAAAAATTTACATCATTAAATTATGCAAATTTAATGATTAATTTAACACCGAAAATATTAGCTTTATAAATATAATTTAAGGAATATTAAAGTTGCCATCATCGCGATTGACGCGATAATCATGAAAGTTCATCTACATAATTACACTAAAACGTGATCTTGCAATTATAATGAAAATTATCTTATATAAGAAATTAGCTAAGATAGATAAATGATTTGTCAACACTACGGTATCTCTTTGTATTTAATTAATATAGATGACAGAGACCGAATTTATATCTGAATGATTTGTAAAATTTAGTAAGGAAATTTCTCTGTGCTGTTCACGTCCAAATTAAAACCAAATTAAAGTCACGTTATTTTTACAAGTTGTGGTAGGCAAAAAAGATTAGCAACGAGAGACAAACGAATGTACATCCATCTGAAGTGTGCATGCCTATAAGCCACTAGTCTAGATTCATGGCCAAAATGTTTTAAAACTATTTTGAGTTTAAAATAAAATTTATAGTGCGTAGATTTACAAATATGCAAGTGTCAAAGTGGTTGGACCTCGGGTTTTTCAGAAATATGGCTCATTGAAAATTCCACATCCACTAAATGGCGCCAGTGCTCGCGTTGAACTGCATCTGCGATATTGCGCAGAGATACTAGCCAGCAGAGGTACTAGAAAGATACTAACACTTTTGTATCTCTCTGATCTTCATTATCTTGATGGATAACACAGATCGATCTAATCCGAAAGGAACTGCACTTTCCTCTCGCGAAAGTATGGCGCCATCTCGTGGAATTTTCAATGGGCCATATCTCTGGAACCCAAAGTCCGGCCACTTTGGCACTTACATATTTCTAATGTATGCACCATAAACTTTATTTTAAACTCAAAATGGTTTCAAAAGTTTTTGGCCATGAATCTGGGCCACTCTTGGCCACATGCTTTGCTTGCAGATATTGCTGGAGTGTTGCTATAGCAAATTCTACATAGTACAGACGATTTTCTGACAGAAAATATCAACAAACACCAGCAATCAATCTTAAGGGGATACTGAAGCTGAAAACTTTACCGACAGAATATTGATATTTTTTTGCATAGTTTACGTCGTATTAGTTACACAGAATTACAAATACTTTTACGCCATGAAAATACGTGCAAAAATAAATAGGAGCATTATGTAATTATGTAAATAAATAGGAACTCGATATGTGACGAAAACGAACAAAAAATTTTTAATGTAAAATTTCAAGCTGTCAGTTAGCGTAATATTTGTCTAATCTAACAGTTCCGCAGCTTGTACATACCGAAAGTGTAGATGCTCTAAACAGAAAAATTTTGGAGAACATTGCGCTACCTTCGCATTTGCATTTGGAAGCTTAAAAATATCGAAAAAATGTGCAGAAATATTCCTACACATATATAGTTAGGTTTTCTGTTGAATATGGAAAAACAAAGTAACACACATTCATGTAAGTTCATTGTAAAAAGTACACTGTAAAAACTGATGTGTTAAATTTAACATTTCATGCGTCTCAAATCATTCACTCTCAATTATATGTAAATTTAACGCAAAAAAAATGTGGTAAAAAGTAACACGCATAATATGTAAAAGATTAACACAAGAATTTAATACTTGAATACCGTCAAGAATCACAGTTAAATTTACATATGTATAATATTAAATTAACTAAAATAAAACGTTATTTTAACATTTGAGAAAAGTATTAATCTACGGTTTTGATAAAATAAAAATGTTAAATTGACGTAATCTATGTCTGACATATTAAATATGTTAATTTAACACAACCTGTGATTCTTAACGGTATTCAAATTTTTGTGTTAATTTTTTCCATATTATGCATGTTTTTAATACATTTGTTTTCTGTTAAATTTATACAGAAATGAGAGTGGATGATTTGGGACACATGAAATGTGTTAAATTTAACACACCAGTTCTTACAGTGTATATATAAGAAATACGAAAAGGATAGCGTGATTATGTTAGTGATGATCGTCTTTGCATTATCGACATTGTTCGAGTTCGTCATCAACTCCAGCATCTCCTTAACTGTGACATTTGGAATTCTGGGCAAATCATTTTCTTGAGTGTCGCGACGACTTGATCAGTTCCTAACTCCATCGGAAGAAACGTGTTCAAGTCGTTGAGTAAGCGAATATACCGCATTGAGAGAAAAATGTATGATATTTGGAACTATAATGACATAGTAAAAAGATTATAGTTAGGAATATCTTTTTTATAGTAAATGTCACCATAATGTTTGTAATATTTACAATATAAGTATAGTATAACTGACTCATGTAAAACTTTTATCAAGAATTATAATTATTTGAAATAAAAAACATAGTAAGGTAGCAAATATTTAATGGTAAAAGAAATTAACTATTTTATATAGTCAATACAATTGGAATATTTATGTAACTATATTCCCAAAAGGTGCTTCCCAAAGGTGCTTTACAATATATATAAAGCAATAAGATGGTAGCTATAAACCTGTGTTCATTTTACTCCATGTTTAGATGAACTACAAATATATGTTTGAGGCCAAAACGAACTATAAAATATAATGAAATTATAGTTATTCCAACTATTTTTCTCTCTGAATGCGGCAGACGGCGCCACTGCAGCTCATCTACCATATCGCGCGTGATCATTCACCAATCTTTCTTAATTAATATCTCGACTATTATTGCGAATATCGCAAAACGGTATAGGACTTTTATGTTCACCTCAATCCGTTCTACACTGAGAGAAAAATGTATGATATTTGGAACTATAATGGCATAGTAAAAAGATTATAGTTAGGAATATCTTTTTTATAAATGTCACTATAATGTTTGTAATATTTACAATATAAGCATTGTATAACTGACTCATGTAAAACTTTTACCAAGAATTATAATTATTTGAAATATAGTAATTATTTTATATAATTATATAATAATTATATAATAATTATTTAAAAAAAATATAGTAAGGTAGCAAATATTAAATGGTAAGAGAAATTAACCATTTTATATAGTCAATACAATTGGAATATTTAAAAAATATAGATACATGTAACTATATTCCCAAAGCGTGCTTTAATGTACACATAAAGTAATAAGATGGTGACTATAAATGTGTGTTCATTCTGCTATATCTTCGTGTTTAGATGAACTATAAATATATGTTTGAGGCCAAAACGAACTATAAAATATAGTGAGGTTATAGTTATTCCAACTATTTTTTTTCTCAGTGTGGAGTCAAAGGATGCGGTCCAACAACCGCTACAAATGCTGCGCAGCGTTTCTCCCTCTTGTTCTATTCTTCGGATTCGAATGAAGAAAGAGAAAGAAGTAAAAACGCTACAAAGCATTTGCAGCGCCCGCTGGACCGTACCCAAAGTTACCATGATATTACGTTTGGCGGTTCCTCGATTCAAAGAGAAAGAGAGAGAGAGAGAGAGCGCGTCGAAGGTTCAACGCGTTTCCCTGACACGCGTCCGCGCCGCTTCGGCGGCGGCGGCGGCGGGACAGGAAGAAAGGCCTCAGGTGCATCGTACGTCGCCCGGTCGAACATCTAAATAGCTTTTCCACCTCGCCCCAGGGGCGCACGAGAGAGCACCGGCGCCCTCGGCACTCGCGCGGAAAAGCCACCGACGTAGTTTCGGACGACGGTGAATCTCGTGCGGCGGGAACAGAGGCGGCAGGAAAAGGGGTTGTTGGGGGACGGTGGAAGAGAGAAGGTGGTCGGGGAATGTTGGTGACGCACGGCGACGTAGCGTCGTAAAATTAGCATGGGCCAACGCCGTCGGGGCTTTCCCTACGAAATTTAAAGTTTCGGCTGTGTCCGCTCTAGCTGCCATCTCTCTCTCTCTCTCTCGCTCTCTCTTTCTCCCGCCCCCTTTCTCTATATCTCTTGCTGGCCGTCGGTGATATTCGAGCCCAGACTTCCTATCCTGCAGCTGCGTGCATGCGCCAGGTCGTATATTCGTGGGGTGGAAGAGCGCGAGCAACGCGCGCGCTACAAGGCAGCAAGTGGCTTTTTGCGCGATTTCTCAGAGCGTGGCAAGATTTTTGCGAATTTTATTACGCCGTCATAGCTCGCGCGGCAGAAACCCGCGAGCGACTTGTGTGTACTTGGCGCGAGTTTGCATACGATGATACGAGCCGCGCGGAAGAGAGGCGGATACTAATGTTCAAAAGTAGGCGAGGGCTTTCGCGAGAGTTACGATAACTGGAAATGGGACGTTACATCGGACGGTATTGAGGTCGGCGGTTTGTACACGTATTGCACCGAGACGATTCAATCGATATTAGTACGATTGCGAAATATCGACAACAGAATTTGTGTGTGTAGTGAAGATTTCGTGCCGGCGCAATCGAACGGAGCTCGCCGCCGACGTTATCGACTATTTGAGAGTACACATTAGTTGTCGAACTTACCAATGACACGTCTGCGTTATTGTTCGAGTAAAACGTATGTTACAAGTGAAGAAGAAGAGAGAGAGAGAGAGAGAGAGAGAGAGAGAGAGAGAG
>NW_022639505.1:756121-760514 GCF_010583005.1 Odontomachus brunneus | reverse complement strand
GAGAGAGAGAGAGAGAGAGAGAGAGAGAGAGAGAGAGAGAGAGAGAGAGATGGTAAGGGATCTCCGATGTCGAATCACTCGGGTAATAATTGAACATCGAACTCGAATATTCATGAGCGATTATTGGAGAGATAATTAGCGATTGGCCGACGACGAGAGTCATTAATTAGTGAGCGTGTGAACTTCACTGAAACGATTATTCGTAAAATCTCGTCTATATCTTTAACCATTGATAAATCATTCAACTGCATGCAACCTCTTGCAGTGCAACTCGCGAAACGATTGTTTTGCGCAAACCGCCGTAATAGCCTTAACGTTCAGTGTAATTAGGTTATTAGGACTTTTTGATCGCGTACGTACTGAGAAAAAAATTTATATATAAATTTATATATATATATAATATATATAGTTTATTTCTGTGGAATAAACTTTATATCACATAAATAAATTTTTAAGTATTTTTTTTCTTAACATATACTAAGAGTAAAGGTATCCTATAAGTATGAGAAGGCGAAATACCAATACATATGATATGTTTACTTATGAAATATCTGAAAAGTACAGAAAAATTTATTTATAGCTGCACTGAGGAAAAAGACTTGAAAATTTATTTGCGGATGGGGGAGAGACATAAGTTTATTTCGCAGAAATAAATTTTATATCCCCTAAATAAATTTTTAAATATTTTTTCCTCTCAGTGTACTGATAACATATTCTCTTATAAATATGTTTGCTCATACTAATGTACATGTTTTTATACTAAGAAAAAAAGTTCTTCAAGAGAATATACATTTTCTTAAAATTGTTTTTACGTGAAAAAATAAATTTTTATTTTATTTTATTCTATTGAAATATATAATAACTTTTTAGATTTTAATGTTATTAAGTATTTCGCACATCTCGAATAAATATTTTTTATCTTTTAAACACTTTTTTCGCTCAGTGTATATATTACTGATTTGTTATTTATTGATTGTTTAGAGGAGCAGAATCAATCTGTGTGTCGAAACATTAATCTGTTATTATGACAGTTTTTTTGCATTAATTTCCGGAAACAAATGTGCACACGATTAACAAATATTACAACTAATTATATAATTAATGTAACTAGTATAATGTCGCTAATAATAATTCCAATATAACATATAATACGTCAATACAAATAATTATGAGTAATCTATTTACACTATGCGGTAATGTTGTTACGCTAGCCTGTGTAGTTAGTTTCAAAATGCTTTGGACACTTTTTTTATACAATTTCGTGTACAACCAATATTCAATGAGAGTATATACTTTTGAAAAATTCTCAGATGATAAGTTCTCTCATTGGACCAACGAATATGTTTCGAAGTGCATCGAAAAAAATGTTCAAACAGACCCAGTGTATAGTTGCGGACAAAAAGATCATCTGTAATTTTCGGGGTGAGTTCATAAACTTACCTGTCTTGTCCAATGAAAGCATTCTCCCATTAGAAGACGAATTTTCTCATTGGAGAAGACGAAATGTCAACAAACTCGAACGTTGAAAATTACGAACAAAGGAGGGTATGACTTTTAGGCGATTTGGGGACCGCTAGGTAAACGCAAATTTCCTATTTTTTCCTTCGTATTTTTTTCCGTAGAATTAAAAAATTGACCTTAAAATTACGCCAAGTAAAGGGAACAGTAATTATAGACATTTAAACGTTGATTTTCCCTGAAAATCATGCATTTCCAACACTGCCATCTTAAATACCTTTGACCTTTTTAGAGGTGCTAAATCTTACGTTACATAGGAAACTTATTTTCTTAAAACTTGATAAGGATATGAAAATATACTCTAAGTAGCAGAGAAAAAGCAGCAGTCAATTAAAAAAATATTAACTATCAAAATAGTACAAAAGTGATTTTGTAGTCCAGCTTTTTCAGGATTATACAGGGCATTAATAAGCGAAAGCATATAAGGAGCATCTTTTCGAGCATATAGTAGCTTTCGCCGCTCAAATCGCAGACAGAGCTCGGAATTAATTGCCCATTTCGGCAGATTGACTGCTGCTTTTTCTCTGCTGCTTAGAGTATATTCTCATATCATTATCAAGTTTTGAGAAAATAAATCTATATAATACCGTGAGATTTAGCACCTCTAAAAAAGTCAAAGGTATTTAAGATGGCAGTGTTGGAAAATGCATGATTTTCAGGGACAATCAATGTTTACCAGGTCTGTAAATATGAAACCGGAATTTGTCCATAGATGGCCCTAGCTGTCAATGTAGTTACCGTCAAACCGCGTCATTGGAGATATTTCCTTGTTGACATCTCTGACAGATTTTCAACTCACAACAATAAAAGTTTCATACAACAGCATAGTTTGTAATAGCGTTGAACATGTCGAATTTTGTGCCTGGAAACTACGATTTGCGGACAGCATTGATTTTCTGTTACCATTTGAAGAAAACTGCTGCAGAATCGCATCGAATGCTTGTCGAAGCTTACGGTGAGCATGCTCTTGGTAAATCACAGTGCTTTGAGTGGTTTAAAAAATTCAAAAGTGGCGATTTTGACGTGAGAAACGAAGAACGTGGAAGACCACCGAAAAAGTTTGAAGACAGCGAATTGCAAGCATTGTTGGATGCGGATGACACTCAAACGCAACAACAACTCGCGGATCAATTAAATGTGACACGAGAAGCCGTTTCCATACGTTTGAAAGCCATGAGAAGGATCCAGAAGATGGGAAAATGGGTTCCACATGAACTGAATGAAAGGCAGCAGGAGAACCGAAAAACCACTTGGGAAATGCTGCTCGCCAGGTACAATAGAAAATCATTTCTCCATCGAATTGTGACTGGCGATGAAAAGTGGATATATTTTGAGAATCCTAAGCGTAAAAGATCATGGGTAACTCCAGGCGAACCATCGACATCGACTGCAAGGCCAAATCGCTATGGACGGAAGACAATGCTCTGTGTTTGGTGGGATCAGAAGGGTGTGATCTATTATGAGCTGCTAAAACCTGGCCAAACCGTTAATACTGAACGCTACCGACAACAAATGATCGATTTGAATCAAGCTTTGCGTGAAAAACGACCAGAATATAAAAAAAGGCAACACAAAGTGATTTTGCTTCATGATAATGCACCATCACACACAGCAAAACTGGTCAAGGAAACGATTGAGGCGTTTAGTTGGGAAATACTTTCGCATGCGGCTTACTCACCAGACTTGGCTCCGTCCGATTACTATTTATTTGCATCGATGGGACACGCACTTGCTAAGCAGCGCTTCACTTCTTACGAAAATGTACGAAAATGGCTCGATGACTGGTTTACCTCAAAAGAGCAACAGTTTTTTTGGCGTGGCATCCACAAATTGTCAGACAGGTGGGAAAAATGTATAGCTAGCGATGGGCAATACTTCGAATAAAATATTTTTTATCATTTTCATACAATAAACGTGTATTTTCTATACAAAAATTCCAGTTTTATATTTACATACCTGGTAAATGTCCATTTAACTATTTAACTATTAGTTAAATGTCTATTTAACTATTTTTTACTTGGCGTAATTTGAAGGTCGATTTCTGCGGGAAAAAATACGGAGGAAAAAATAGGAAATTTGCGTTCACCTAGCGGTCCCCAAATCGCCTAAAAGTCATACCCTTATTCGTGCGCGACTGTACAACGAAGACAGTTTTCCCGAACGTCGATTCCTCCGACGTGTTTCCCTTCTCGATTCTTTTGTTAATCGACAGCGCACTCGTGAAATGGTCTCATCGCATTCCTCCTGGCGCGTTCCGCATTTCTCGCCCCGTCGCCGGTAAAAAGCGCAATCTCGTTTCTCAATGGCGGAATTTTCCGGCTTATGAACGAGGTCTGTGCGATGCCGATGCATAAGTGAAAACAAAGCAACTCGGGTGAAGCCATATTCCCGAAGAACATCCACACGTGCACACAACTCGTTGCGCCGCAACGCGTAGCTATCTCGTCCGCGCACGCGTACGCGCGCACGCATTCATAATACAGCACAATAATGTACACACGCGCGTCAATCTACGTGCGTTTGTAGTACGTGTGTTCAGCAAACGCGCCGAGCGCGAAGGCCCACATGTGCACAGATTGCACTTACACGCGTGCACGCTCCGAGATCGGTGCGCGAGCAGATGCATGCAACGTATGCAGGATGTACCTGAACAGTCTTCTTCTCTCCGTCTCCAGTTGCGTTTATAACGCAGTTATATTAGTAATTCTGAGCCAAGAACGCGGGTCGTTCTCGCGTGCGGGCGATGGCCCATCGTGGAACATCATTCGATGTCGAAACTCGAAGGGGCTCTTCACGAGTGAGCGAGAGAGAGAGAGAGAGAGAGAGAGAGAGAGAGAGAGAGAGAGAGCGTTTATTATAGTCCTAGATAAATCCT
>NW_022639505.1:732835-756111 GCF_010583005.1 Odontomachus brunneus | reverse complement strand
AGAGAGAGAGAGAGAGAGAGAGAGAGAGAGAGAGAGAGAGAGAGAGAGAGAGAGAGAGCGTTTATTATAGTCCTAGATAAATCCTCTAAGGACTATTATTCATGTGATGTACATAGATATAGTTTGAGACTAATAGTACAGAGAACATATTGATTAATTACGCTTATGGATGATAACTTTCATACTAGACTGGTTAATAATTGAAGTGATAAATTGTAAAAATGACTTGCATATATTATGTTATGTAATTAAAGTAAAAGAGGAGAGAAGAGTGCGTAGAAGAGAGATTGAGTGCTAATGAAATCCCTAGACATTTGTGGAGATGTTAGGTTTGTTCGAGTTGCTTGTACTTTTCACACTTTTACACCTAATGCCCGTTGCACTCCAAACAATACAAATTTTCAAAAATACATTCTGAAGACGTTTTCAGGACGGAGGGATGTCATCAGAATAATCTTAGGACGTCCTTTGAAAGGGTGAATTGTTTGAAAATAGCTATCGAATAAGTTTATTCACATTAATTGAATTTTTTACACTTTCACACTTAGTGCACATTAATTCTTTAGAGGTTCTAAAAATGGCGTCATGTTTTCCGTTCGTGTTACGAGTGTAAATGCAATTCTGATACACTTTTCACTCTTGCTTGGGATCAGGTGTAAAAAGGGTATCAAAATTGCAATTACACTCGTAACACGAACGGAACTCATGATGTCATTTTTAGAACCTCTAAAGAATTAATGTGTACTAAGTGTGAAAGTGTAAAAAGTTCAATTAAAGCGAATAAACTTATTGGATATTAGCTATTTTCAGACAGCTCACATCTTCAAAGGATGTCCTAAAAATATTCTGATGACATCCCTGCGTCCTAAAAGCGTTTTCAGAACGTATTTTGGAAAATTTCTATTGTATGAGGTGCACTAGTGTGCAACGGGCATTAGGTGTAAAAGTGTGAATAGTACAAGCAACTCGAACAAACCTATTATATGCGGAGATATTTGTTGGTAGTTTCTTACTAAAGAAACTCCCTACACGATATAATTTAACGATCTGTTCTTTGTAACTGCACCGCTGCACTAATGCAAAAGGTTAGAATGATGAAAACATACTTCAATTTATTGCACCAGTTCAGCAGTGCAGTTACAAAGAACAGGCCTTTAAATTATGTCGTGTAGAGATTTTCCTTGGTACCAACATTATCCCCTCCACTTTTCAGGAAATTGTCGCCTAACCAGCCCCAAACGCCTGCTTAGTTATTTCGAAGCTGTCACACGTTGATATTATCACATTTAAGAAAATTAGTAAGATCATCAATAAGATTACGTTAATACATAGGTAACTGTAAAAGAGAGAAAAGGCGAGAGGGACAGAACGGGGAGCAATGAAAGATGAAAAAGGAAAGCAAACACGAGTAGGCGTTATTCGCCGCGGATGAACAAATTTCATTTCCGATCTAACTCTCGTGTGGCTGAACGTCATGAGAATCGCGCAATTTTCGACCGAGAAATTCGCCGAGCACGCGGCTTCGCGAACACCCCGTATACACTCGTGTATACATACACGAGTCGCGACAAAGATATACGTGGAACCCGCGCGGCTGCATGCGTGCGTGTGTGCGTGCGTATGCGTGTATATGTTGATACACTCTCGCCGATGTTGACCCGCGGGGTAGAGTAGGCCAAGGGAGCGGGGGTGGCGTTGGATTGAAGCGGGGCAGCGCGGAGGCGGCCGGCGGGATGGGGTTGGTTGGAGGTGGATGGAACTAACGTTCAACCCGGGTACCATATAAACTTGGCCGCATACAAATTTGCACGGGATCGCGTTAAACCGTTGCAAGCTGCAGGACGTGGACGCGCTGCGCGAGAGCGAGAACGCGGCGGCCGATGAGGGCGAGGAGGAGGCGCGGGGAAGGAGGTAGAGCGAGAGAAAGAGAGAAAGGGGGTACGACCCGCTCAGCCACTCTCTGAGTCGCCTGTGTTACCCTCCTCGACTCCGTGAGTTCTGCGAAGTTCTGCGGTCGTCTGCGAACTGTCGCGGTACGGCTCGACGCGTCGCGACGCTATCCGACGCAATGTGACGTGCGGTCGAGAAATCGTGGAATCGAGGAATCGTTTCGTGTAGTCGGCGAACGATAGGGGCGACGAGAGGAGCGAGGGAGGATTGAAATTTAATTAAGAGGACTGGAGGGTCAGATTGCCTGAAAATCGTGCTTGTTTTTTTACAATTTTTTATGACAAACTCAATGAATATGCGAAAGTGTTATTTTGACGTGTATTTATACAACATATAAAGAGAAGAAAAATATAATTTTGATGATCAAATACTCAATATAAGTATGCAGTTAAAATATATTTCTATTTTTTTTCTAGGTCGTCATTTCGTGACGACCAAGGCAGTAATATCGTGACTCTCGGTGGTTTAATTAAGCTGAATTTTAAGTAGAAAATTTCTACCTAAAATAAATAAATATAAGCTTTGTCGTTATCGTGTGAACTATAATAGATATTATGTAAAAGTAAACAAAATTGCAAATATCTTAATGGAATATTATTAAAACTTTCAGTTCCTTTATAGTAAAAAAAATTGATATTTCAAAATATTAAAATCTTTTCACGAGTTAGTCAGTGTTGTCATAAATAATTGTGAAAAAACAAGCCCAATTTTCAGGCAATCTGACACTCCAATCGTCTTAAGGGGATATTCTAGTGTAAAGACTTGTTTTCAAGACGATTTTTGGGAATTAATTTCAAGCAAATGGTTAAATCTACTGAGTTCATGTTTTGTACTGACATTTATTTATCTTTGAAGAAACATCTCAAATTTTGTCAAAGCTTCTTATTCAAAATTGGAGAAAATACAAGTCGACGAAACAGATCACGCCGTCTTCCATCGGGCGTGTTCACTGCCGCCGTCTTTGTCATCTGATAAAACTAAGTTTCCTTTTATTTTGTTCTTTATGAATGTCTATCGTTCGAACCAGAATTAAATAATTTAAAGAAAAATTGACAAAATGGTGGCGCTTGAAAAATAGTCAAATTTTTACTGAAAAATCCGACCCTCCAGTCCCCTTAATGACACAAGAATAGTCCTATGCGTTCGCCACGTGCCGGATATGAAGAATAGTTGGTGACTTTACGCCGCCACCATCGTCCCTCTCTCTCTTTCTCTCTTTCTCTCTCTCTAAGAGCGCGCAGGGGATGGCTTTCCTCTGAAATCGCGAGGGTATCGTGGACATATGTATGATTCAATTACGCGGCAGTGACTGTTCGCTCCAAGTTTATTCGCGCGGCCTTTTAATCATATCCGGGAGAGAGGAGACGGTCGGCAATCCGCGCTCGGTCGCGCCAAAACCGTCAACTAGATCGCGACTATACGGTCCAACGCTGAAGATCGCAGAGAAAACATCAAAATGCTCGCGGAATGCATCACTCGCTATGCGCACGCTCGTGGGCGGAAAAGTTGCCGGCTGTATTCTGTGCGAGTTTCAGGACGCATCCGTCTTGTCCAGTGTGGGGAGAATTCTCCCATTGAAAAACTAATCCTCCCATTGGGCAAGACAGATGCGTTGCGAAACTCACATAAAAAATAGTGGACAATCGTCCACGATTGTATGCACACTCAAGAGTGAAACGGTTTGAACATTTTTTTTTTTTTTCAATGAAGTTGCAGCGCTCCCGAGTTATCAGAATTGCGAGCAATTGCTGATGGATTTGCGCAGTGATTGGTTGCCTTTTGTTACTGATCAATTACTGCGCCAATTCGTTAGCAATTGCTCGTAATTATGATAGCTTGGAGTGCTGCAATTTTATTGGAAAAAAGAAGTGTTGAAACCGTTTCGCTGTCGAGTGTACACTTGGTTGCAAAACGGTTTGTACATAACGAAAAAAAGTAAAGTTTATCAAACCATCACGATTGGAGAATTACTACTGATGCTAACATATTAGTTGGCCTACTGATTGGCCGCTGTAGATTCAACATTGGCCCAATGCTTTGTGCTGCTCGGGTGGGCAGTAACTCGTTGTGAAAACCGAAGTAACAGCATACAAGACAGTCGACGTCACAACTGTAACGGAGAGTTCAGAAGAAACCTAAGTATTTTTACTATATTATTATCTGTCAGATAAGAGTAAGGGAGAGGAGAGCAAATAGTGGCAGTTAAAATTTCTCCTATTTCCTGCGTCTATGCTGCTACCACCGTCAATAGCGAGTAAGTTCTCGAACATCTAATCATTTTTGAAAGAAACGATTAAACTGCTAAGCCATACATGACTAATTAAGAAGCCTAAAATTTTGGCCTTTGTGAAACAAGGTAAAACCTGAATCTTATTCGGGTATTTCTATTTAGATTGTTTTGACTCTCGAATTCCTAAATGAGATTTTAGCTGTTCAGCGTTGTACGATATGTATTTCTTCTAGTGTGATCTAACTTCTATATGTATATAATAATTCGTTTATTGTTTTAAGTGTTTTAAAAGAAGAGGCAATTCCAGGGGCAAAAAGTGACAAATTTTATAACATTACATTTTATTCAGCGTTAGTTGAATTGCATTTCTTCTCATTTATTTTATTGTGTGTAACTTAAAAGCCATTAAATTAGGTTTAAGTACAGAAAATATTACTAAGTAATTTGAAACATCATTTTCCAAAAGTACGTGATATTATTTCACCTAAATTAGATTTTATACATTATTTGTTTTAATAAAATTCTTACATATGGCAGTAAAGAAATTATATTTCAATTTTTATTTAGTCACCCACATCGTCAAAAGAGGGACTGAATGGAAGTACAGGACTGTTTTTCATAATTGTCATCATTCGCCCCATATTAGGGCAAATAGTGACAAAATACAGATTTTAGTTTCTATGAAAATTTAGTTATTCCATATGATTTATGGATCTTGTACTTAAGTTTTTCGTATAATTGAAGGTGGAAAGTATCGTTTTACTAAAATATTCGATTTTGACAACTTAATATCCGATCTCGACAATTTAAAAATAGCTTACACGGGAGAAAAAATCCGTCACTATTTGCTCCATTCTCCCTTACAATAAAACTAATTATATCGCGTATTTTAGCTCCTGTCATAATCATCCTTATAAGCTCTTGTCATAATTTATATTTTAGTAATTTTTAGGAGATATATTTTTCTATCACACACACATTTTTAACGAGAAATGACTTGTCGATCGATGTCGAAACGATCTCAAATCGATTTGACGATTTCAATATCGAGTCGACGTCGATCGAGGAGTGATTACTGCGCGAGTCTGTCGGTAGCTCAAAATTTGATGTGCTCTTTATCCCATTACGTCCAAACTGTTTTGTAACCAACCTCGAAAGGTGTCCGCTATTTTTTAAGCGAATTCCGGGACGTTTTGTCCAATGCTTGAAAATGCTTGAAAATGCACGTTTACAAATAGCAGAGAACCTATTTGGCCACGAGTTTACAATTGGTTTCAATGCAGTTTGAATAGTTTTCTTCTAGATGCAGCTCGAAACGTAACCAATGGTCTAATGAGGGAACTTGTTTCTGAATAATTTCCAGAAGTTTAGTTCTTTCATACATAGATTCCGGGATGCATTCAGTGAAATAGTGTTCAAGCTGTATTGAAACCAAGTGTACGATCGTGGACAGGAAGGTTGTTCGTGATTTTTAGGATGAGTTTGTAAACTCATTCGTCTTGTCCAATGGGAGAGAGTTCTCTCCCGTTGGACAAGATGGATGCGTTCTGAAACTCACACAAAATATAGCGGACAACCTTTCCGTCCACGATCGTACAGATGCTTGAAGGTTGCAACTCTTTCATCTCGCTGCGAATTTCTCAACGTACCCCGTATCCAATAAGAGAATTTATGCTTTAGTAATTTTTAGAAGATATATTTTTCTATCACGCACACATACTTAACGAGAAATGATTTGTCGATCGATGTCGAAACGATGTCGAATCCATATCGGTTCGACGATTTCAACGTCGATCGACGAATGATTTCTCGCTGGGATACACGCAAGAATACACTAAAAGAAAAATATGTTAATGCCACTAAATTTGTACTTATTTTTTTACATCAACCATATCTCATTGTTGTTTCAACAACAAAATAGTTGTAGCAATATGCACATAAGGCATCATCATTCTTGAGGGAAGTAGAGGATTAGTTGCTTTTTTACAATTTTTATTTTTAAGTAGAGGATTACTTGTTTTTTTACAATTTTTATGACAAACTGAATGAATACGTGAAAGTGTTATTTTGATGTATATTTATACAACATATAAAGAGAAGAAAAATATAATTTTGATGAACAAATACTCAATATAAGTATGGTACATGCAGTTAAAATATATTTTCTTTTCAAGTTCGTCATATTGCAGTAATATCTTGACTCTCGGTTCAATTAAGCTGAATTTTAGATAGAAGATTTCCGTAAGCTTGTCGTTATCGGGTGAACCACTATAATAGAAATTGAGTAAAACTTAATAAAATTGCAAATATCTTAGTGGAATATTATTAAAACTTTTAGTTCTTTTATAGTAAAAAAATTAGTATTTTAAAATTAAATATTTTCACAAGTTTGTCAGTGGTTTACCTGATAACGACAAGCTTACGGAAATTTTAAATCTAAAATTCAGCTTAATTGAACCACCGAGAGCAAAGTATTATTGCAAAATAACGACTTTGAAAAGAAAAACGAAATATATTTTAACTGCATATACCATACACTTGTATTAAGTATTTGATCATCAAAATTATATTTTTCTTTTCTTTATATGTTGTATATATACACGTCAAAATAAAACTTTTGTATATTTATTCAGTTAGTCATAAAAAATTGTGAAAGAACAAACACGATTTTCAGGCAATCTGACCCTCCAATCACCTTAAATACTACTTGCTACAAAAATGTTTTCCCAAGTAGTTTTCACAGAGAATTCAAAAAAATTTAATTGTATGTCACCGAGTCATTTTTAGATGCAAAGAGAACTCTTCAGAGTTCAGTTCAGTGAAAAGAATTCTTTTTCATCTAAAAACGAACTCAGAATTGATGACATACGACTGAATTCTTTTTGAATTCTCTGTGCTACCTGAGTCTTCTAATTATAATTTTTTCACTATATGATTACAGTTGCAAGCATTGTATACTTTTTTTCTCAGTGTGGGATGCGTTGCGACTCACGTAGACTAAGATATCGCAACCCTTAAGCAGCTGACGTAATTCCGCCTCCTTAATTAACTTAACTCCCACTACGGCGGTTTCATTAAATACGAATTATTTGTCGTGGTGTAATTTCGCTCAAGACGCGTCAAGTCGAGACTAATAGCTCGCTTTCTCTCTCTTACTTGCGTGAGAGATTTTTATTTATCTCCGAAAGAACCGTATGTGCGCCGACATTTGATTAAAATTGATTAAATTTTCGATCCAATCCGCGTATACTTGCGAGTAATATTACACGATTCGCGAACAATAATTAGTTAGGACAAAAGGATAGATGCGATATTGGATTTCGCTTTGCAAATGGCAAATTAGTAGCCTCGGGACGGAGGCGGGAGGGAGGATTCAATTGCAATCGGAGATTAACGTTCCGAGCTTTTGAAATAATGCGCGCGCTCTTTTATATTCGCGCTTATGCCTGAGAGGTATCGCGGGCATTAAATCGGTAGGCTCGAAATAATCGTAAATTAAAAGGGGCAGGAGGAAATAACGTCGACTGTACGGCTGGTAATGAATTCCGTTATCTGCTGGCGCAGTGTGGAACCCGTTCGAATGGCCGAGCGTGTCTGATTATTGCGTCGACTCTTACTACTGCCGCGGCCGCCTTATAAATGAACACCGGCGCTTCGTCCGTTGAATACATTAAATCGGAATGCGATATAAAAAAGGCATTCTCTCAATACGGCTTTAAAGGGATCGCACGCAGCGATTCTTCGTAATTCCGCCTCCTTAATTAACTTAACTCCCACTACGGCGGTTTCATTAAATACGAATTATTTGTCGCGGTGTAATTTCGCTCAAGACCCGTCAAGTCGAGACTAATAGCTCGCTTCCTCTCTCTTACTTGCGTGAGAGATTTTTATTTATCTCCGAGAGAAGTCACGATTCGCGACAAAATGGATTAACGAGTCAATTAATTAAATAGCGACTCGACCCATCGGGGTAAAATAATCGACTCGGGGAGAGCGCAAAGAACGTTTATATTGAGATGCCGATTGTGTTGCAGTACGCGTTTCAGCTCGTGCTGAAACTGAATTGAAAGGTTGTTCATCAAACTGAGCAAGAAATTCCTCTATCATTTCGCGCGAGCAGCCACATAAAATTTTGAATTACTAATTTAGGCAAAGAAAGAAGATTGACAGGGTGTGATGGCGAGTACAATTGGCGTTGTGTGTTTGTGCATGTCAAACTGAACGTCTTTTATCGTCTTTCAAATAACCACGTAGATTTTTAACCCTTTAAGTCATATTGCATCATATATGATACACTTTTTTAGAGCAATTTTTACGAATTTAAATTAATTTATAAGAACTTCGAGGCGATAAATGTGGATTTATTGTAAAGCTTAAATATTCCTCTAACAGAATCATCTGCATAGAACATTAAATTTTGAAAATTTAATTATTCATAAATAAATTAATGCAAAAAATGTTTTTTTTTAAATTCATTTTGCAAAAATATTGCAAGGTAAACTTATGGAAAAAATGGCTTGGTTGATACTTTTCGAGCTGTAGATAATGACGCAACCTCAAAAATTTTTAAATTCAAGATGGCAAACTCAATATAGTGAGATAAAATACCAACAATCGGGATAAATTATATTTCTTTCCGTAAATGAGTGAAGTTGTGTCTATGAATAGCTTGAATTTTAAAAAAGTGATTTTGAATTCGTGATCAGCGACGCTAAAACCCTTGGATCAATTTTCACGGGAGTCAAGCGAGTTTTGAAAATTATCGTCCGCCGTATTGAATCCGCCATCTTGAATTTTCAAACACTGACTTCAAATTCGTAATTAGCGATCCCAAAAATCCCCAGGTATTGAATAAAGATAAAAGTTGTGCAGAAAAATTTGTAACTTAAAAGGTGAAATTAGTAATTAAGAAGATTGGCGAACAATCAGGCAAAAAAAACGTAATTATTCACCCATCTTTTTTAATTAGATTAAATTAAAGAAGCTTGGTGAATAATTACGTGCAATCATTCGCCAATCTTCTTTAATAATTCAAAAATCGTGAGTGAAGAAAGGAAAATGGTTATTTAGAAAATGGTGGAGAACTCTTCCGTTCAGTTTGACCTAATATAAAGTAAACAAATTGTCACAATAGTTATTGTCACATCTTGCACGATCATTCACCAATCTTCTTGAATTAGTAACTCAACATTTTACATAATTGCTTGCAAAATGGCAGAGAAATTTTTCGTTTAGTTTGATCCAATCCACACGAGAATTTTATATGTTATTATTAGACACCATGCATAATGTTACACAAACGGCATAAAGCCGATTTGACAAGCTTTGACTATAACTAATAGTACTACAAGTCGCATACAGTTGTAACATCATTATTATACGATATATGATACCAGCACTTTTCATACAACACGCATAAATATCTAAAAGAGATCTTGGAGGCATCTGAAAGATATCTTATTTGCTTTATACTCCCTTGGGATGTCTCTAAGACGTATTTTGGGCATTTATGTCGCCTGGATTATAACGTCGGGGATTGTCAAATCGGCTCTGTTGTTTGTGTAAACGTAGACTACGTGTGTTACGAAGCCGGTTTTAAGTTACCGTGTAAACGTAGCCACTGCTGCGCGGCCCGTTCCGCGCGAGCATGTCCCCAGATAAACAGAGACACGCAAATTTGGCAATAACTTTACTCGTCTTACATCACGCATTATGTGTAAATCCCTTACGTATTCCTTAGCGCTTCGCGCAGCATTTCTATTTATCACACAGAGAATGACAAAGTATAAATACGTAGTAGAAATGATTAGAGTTACTCAGACATATAAAATGTAACATAACGATTTAATAATAAGATATAATAAGATATAATATATGATATAAGATAAGATAAATATAAGATAAGATATAAAAAAATAATTTTACATATAATTTAAATTTACATATAAATAATTTTACAAATTTGTTACATATACCGCTTCAATATAATAAAGATTTTACATTATTTTATTATCAATTCGGTGCATTATACTTATTCCGTAAATGTAATTGAAAAATTTTTAAGTTTTTATCATTGACTGTGTCACATTATGATAATAATAAAAGTCTACTCAGATAGATGTACATATATTTGACATTATTTATTAACTATTGTTAATTAGCTTAGCTTAATTAACTAATGTTTAAAAATTGTACCTCTAATGTTAACTAATGTTTAAAAATTGTACCTCTTATAAGTAATCTATATGGCACTCACATTTATCACATAGAATAATAAAATAAAAACACGAAAGTAATACGAAAAATATTATCAGGATTTAGCCAGATCAATATGTCATTTGAAATGTAATACAAAATTTTCAACGTAACTTTCAGTAAATTCGTAGCTGCGTCAATTTATATGATAACATCAATATAAATTGATGTTAATTGATTAATTAATGAAATATGCTTACATAGTTATATATTAGTGATATTTTATCAAAAAGATTATTCTGTTTGCGAATAAATGAATAAATATAACCAAAATTTTACATTATCGCATGATAAAAATATACTTTAAAAATTTTTTGTTATAACGCATTTATATATGTATTATATACGCTGAAATATATAATGTTATAAATATTATGGTCACACACACACACACACACACGCGCGCGCGCGCACACACATAAATTGAGAAATTTATTTAATATTTAGATTATTTAATTCGTCAAGATTGATCGTGGATCATAAACGGAAGTCTCATCATTACATATTTTTTTTAATGTACAAAAACTACGTTCCATTTAGAAGATTTTTTTTACTACTAACTATTTAATAAACAATAAGCGACGGCTAAAATTTACTCAGGAGGGTGATCTTTATAATATATATTCAGATCAGTGGAGATGGATCCCCTTTTATACAAAAAATTTATATCATTACACCATGTAAATTTAATTATTACTTCACATGATATTGTACATTTGCTTCATAAGTGTAATTGAAATGTTATAATACTTTCGTCATCGTCTTATTTTGGGTGTATCCAGTACTACAGTCGCTCACTGAGCGCTCAGTGAGTTCCTGCATCTGATTGAAATATTCCTTTAGGTCTAAAAATATACGCCAGTCAGATCCAAGAACTCACTAAACGCTCAGTGAGCGGTCGTGCTTCTGGATGCACCCATTGACGATCACGAAAGTCTCCCTGAGTCGGTCCGTCGCGTTGATAGTTGATACTGACTACTGAGCAGCGCGCACAGCGGCACGTCTGACCACCGGCTGTGCGCTCTACTGACCGGCCGGTCGCGCCGCGCCGCGCGCGACTGCAACCACTGCGAGCGTGACGTTCCAATAAGTGCCGGTTTTATCCACTCGCCGTGCCAGGCCGGCCGCACGCCGGTACTAACTACTGTTTTCGCCGCATCTCTGACCATTCCGGCCGGACCAACTACCGACCGCTTGCGTATTCCCTTCCTCTGTTTCTCTCCCCCTCCCTCTCTCTCTCGCTCTCTCTGTTTTCCTTTCTATCTGTCTCTCTTTCTCTCTCTCTGTCTCTCTCTCTATCAAATCACTACCTTGACACCACCCGCCCATAGCAAAACGGCGATAAAGCCTCTGTGATACCTCAAAGCTGCACTCTCGAACTTTGCGTTGGGTACACGCTTGTTTGCGCTCGTTCACGATTAGCATCGCGCGCTTCTCGCGATTCTGTGCTTGTGTCGCATATGTGATGTAATATTTTATCGTATTCCGGAAGTGCACGCATGCAAGCTCGCAAGCACGCACACGTGGCGCGTATGCATAAAACTGGAATAAAATTCTATATTTTTATTAGAATCTACAAAAATTTGGGTGTTGCAGTTTGAAGTACGTGTTATTTCGGACAGTATACAGCGGCGGCCGTTTTCATTTACATTATATAATACACTTTTTGTGCTATATCATCCGTGTGCAAATTTTGCCAAAAAGTACTTCGCACACCGCGACGGTCGGTGAATTTTACCCTGCAAAATGGATTTTATCTGTCGTTCGTTTCTGCTTTTCATTACGCTTATTGGAAAACAAATAGGGGTAAATTCGAAAGGGAGCAATGAAATCGCGTAAGGGTGGATATTATTGATTTCCACTAGGTTAATTGAAAAAATGTGATAAATAAATTCTGCAATATTATTCGACTCTAATGAAATATGGCGCGACATGCACGCTGTGAAGCGCTATTAAAAGGCAAGTAATAATGCATATGCGTGCATTGTACATGTGGTTTCAAAATTGTGAACACACACACGTGTATACGGAGTACCTCAGAATTCGCAATTTCAATTTTTATCGAGATTTTTTCTTTAAATAATTTGTAGATATTTTTGCACAAATATCGAGATAGGTCAGCATTTGTGGAAATTTATAAATATTTAATACAACATATTTTTGTAGCTAAGTTAGAAATTAAAATTCTGTTAAAATCTGCTCGAAATTAATTGTAGAAAATAATTTTGTTATTTATCTTGTCGTTCGAAATTTACTTTGTGAAAAATCTCGCTTCCTTGATCGTTTGTGTTTCGGGAACCGTTGATATCTTCACGTTCCCGCTGAGGAAGAATCCAATCTAAATTGCGCAGAAAATTTTTCGGCAAAATTAAGGTCGCAAGTTTGGAACAAATATAAAAGGTACTTAAAAATTCTCTATTTGGAGCGTTTAATTCGAATTTTTGCTTATATCTGATTATCGAAATTATTTTACTATGTAATTACTATGTAAATTATTATATAATTTTGTAGTAATATTGATCATAAAACAATTTCGATAACCAAATACGAACGAAAATTCGAATTAAACGCTTCAAATCGACCGCCATTTTGGTAACGCCATGTTTGTTGAAAAAAATATCCATGGCATATTTTTTAAGTTAAAGTGTCGGAAACACGTTTTAGATACTTTCTCGAGCGATACTAACACGTTTTTATGGAGAAAATAGCGGAAGAAGAAAAAATTAGTCCTAAAAACATGCACTTTTTTATTTTATTTTGCGAAAATCTTGCATAAATTGCGATTTTTTATTAATTTTCTCAACGATATTCGACATCAAAATTGGTAGGAATGGCACTCTTTATAAACAACAAACTTCAATTCCGTAGTAAAATGACTCAAATCAACGTAAAATTTCAGCACATTTGGGTGTTAATGGATTAATAGTACTTTGTTAATGCTAATGTGCGACTCGTATTCGAAACTTTTCGATTCAATCGTCGAATTATTCGGATTCGAATCATTGGGATTCGAAATTGAATCGGATCGAATTTCAGATGATTCGATTCGAACTCGAATAGTTCACGCATCTCTAGTAACTCACACAACAGAATTGGCGAAATAAATTCCGGATAACACAATTGCGTTGCGCAATCACCTTCGCGAGTGATCGCAAAGCAGCCGGTAAAATATCTTGCGAATAATCGCGGCGCGTGGATTACCGTCTCATTTAACGTTCGTCCCGCCGTTCGTCGTTAAATGCGATACAGCAGCGGCGGCAACTTAACGTCTGACCGGCGAGCGGTCCGGCAACGTAAAGATGCAAACGCGGTGCTATCGATTTTCAATAAACAACCGTGTGTGTGCCGGAATCGTCTCTGCGCGCGCGGAGGGAGAGCGGCCCGACAAAAATTACGGCACGAGGGACGGATAATCAATCCACGACGCCGGGGGACATTAATGGCGCACCCGAGCATACGACGTATGTATGGCCGCCGGCCGGTCGGCCTGACGCGGATATTTCATGCGTAATATCTTCCACCAAGCGACGCTTGCGGGCCGAAAAGCCGCAGTTACAGTAAATTGTCGTACTTTCGAAGTATTTTACGGGATAGCGGTCGCGCGGCGGCTTGCGCCAAGAGCGACCGGCTGAGGGCCGGGCGCGAGGGTGGCTTCCCGACGGCGGGGATGGCTCGCAGACGGGCGGACATTCTCTGCAATGTAAATCTCGTGCCCGCTGCACGACTGTATACGATCAACGTTGGGTCGAGAGAGAGAGAGAGAGAGAGAGAGAGAGAGAGAGAGGGAGAGAGGAGGGAGGGAGTTGAAATCGTACTTCCTTAACGGGTGAAATTGTTTCGGAAAATCTATTAAATCGACCTCCTCGCGCGCGTTTAATCGCGACGTGGAATAATATCGGCCGGCGACTGTCGGCGGCGTTGTAACGAATTTCTTTTAATTAAATTTGTTAATTAAAGATACGCAAATTTAAATTGAAGATACATTTTCTGCGAACGACGACGACGACGACGACGACGTGGAAATTGTTTCCTCTTCCCTCGATCCCGCGCGCGCTCACGAGGGAGCGGCCTGGAGGGACAACAACGGCGTCGTTGCATCTGCACGCCGAAAAATTTGCACGTTAATGGCTACGAGAATCGTCGGATTACGTTCGACAACGGCATTACATCACGGACACTTAACGACTACGCGTTTCTTACGTTCACCGTTGGAATTGTAATTGGCAATTAGTTGGCCGGTAAGCTTCCTCAACAATCCGGGCCCGTGTTTGGTATTCCCCGGCAAATTCGCAAATTGTTGCCGCTGAATCGAAGCGGCTAATTTGTCAATCGTCGTTACGCGCGCGCGCCCGCGCGCGTCTCGTTGTCGCCGAGATATTCGTCATAATTCGCGGAGAGATTGCGCCCGGCGCGTTGCACAACGCTGCGGGTGGTTGTTGCGGCCGCAAACTTGCAGATACTCCTCAAGAGATAGAAATAATTTTCACTCCCTCTTGCTTAAGTAGCGCGCCGTTGGATAGGCCGGGGCGGAGAGATTTCGGGGTGGAAGCTGGAAATTGAAACCGAACTTTTCCGTCTATGTTTACTTTGCGCTTCTTTTTCCTTTTCTCTCTTCCCCTCCTCTTTCTCTCTCTCTTTCTCCTTCTTTTCGGAAGAGACGAGGCCGCACTTGAAGCCAGCGCCACGCAAACTTCAAAATTCCAATGAAATCACGTTCCACGGTGAGGTGATTATTTTATGCTAATAAGAGAGATCGCGAAGAGTATATATATTTATATTATATATGTATATGCAAAGGTGTCCGAGAAGAATGGTCAAGAGTACCGAGTTACGACTCACGATTTCGAGTAATATCGCGCGGAATATTACTGCACTGATAATGCCGCTTCCATTTAAATTCACCTGATCTCGTCGGAGAAGTAAGATCTAGGTGGATTTAAATAACGCGAGTGCCTTACAAAAATTTTGAATTGATTAATATTTATAAAAAATTGCTGTAATATTATCGCGGGCAGAATTGCGAGTAATAAATTACTTTTTTTATTAATTATCGAATTTAATTAATGATTAATATAAGCCTATTCAATTGAAAATATTTTAATTAATCACTGACTTCAAGAAATCTATTTAAAAATCATTCAATTAACGATTGATTTGAAGGAATTCAATTCAAAACTGTTGAATTAACGATTAAAACGAGCGAAAGTAATTGAAGATTATTCGATTGACACTTGACAATTGATACAAGCAATATATAAGCAATATATAAGCAATATATATATATATAGAAGCATATATTCAGTTCGGTTGATTACCATGAGCAATGTAAATAACTACGGTTAATTTCGATTGACATTGGTCAATCGTCTTACTGCGCTATTCGATTAAATTTGCTTATATCAATTGTCAATTAAATTACCCTTAATTACATTGACTATGTTCAATTGTTAACTGAATAATCTCTAATTACTTTTAATCGTTAATTCAACAGTTTTTAATTGAATTCCTTCAAATCAATCGTTAATTGAATGATTTTTAATTAAATTTCTTGAAGTCAGTGGTTAATTAAAATATTTTCAATTGAATAGGCTTATATTTATCGTCAATTAATTAAATTAGAAATTATTTACTCAAATCAATTATTAAATTGAGGCGAATTTAATTGATATTTTTACAACTCTGATCGAGGGATATTACTGCTGATTATGCTCCTTGCTCCCGCTTTGTTTAAATTAAGCTGCTTCTTTCAGATAACGAATGCGCGAATTATAAAATTCTAATTTATCAATACTTATAAACAATTCGCGTAATATATATTATCGCAAAATATTACAGATCACAATCAATAAATTTACCTTTTCGGAAATATGACGTCTTTGCTGGTATAAATGAGTGTCTCATAAAGATCTTTAATCAGTCAATGTTTATACAAATAACTGCTATAATGTTATCGTGAAATGTTGCTGTTGATAACGCCCGCCATCTCTAGTTCGCTTAAATTACCCTGATCTTCCCGGAGATATAAGGGCGCTTTGCAAAAATCTTCAATCATTCAAATATTTACGAAATGTAGCATTAAAAGCGAAGTTGCTCGACGAGTAAACAGAGGAAAAAAACGCGCGATTGTCCGCATTACGATCGTCGGTATCACGAGAAGCGAGATGTACTTCGTGCGCGTCATTTATTCGCGCCAACTACCGCCATAATACCGGCACGGATATAAAGTGCGTCGCTTTCGCACTTTGCATTTATCCAAGATTAATTATTCAAACTCATGCTGATTCCGTCCCCTTCTTCGGGCCCCTCCTCCGGCGCGGCGAAACTTCACTCTTTTTCGCCCTCTGTCGCCGCCGTCTTTCCTTTTTTAAGCACGCTAGAAGTTCCGGAAGTTCATCAGGGCCTTTGAATGGTTTAATTTGCATACCTAACAATATTATACCGCGCACTCGAAGATAGCTCTTCCCACTTCCTTCTACATCGCGCAAAAGGCAACGAGCGACGGCGCGCGCGGCTTGGCGAGGAAAGATAAAGAAAGAAGATAGAGTGTGCGGGGCGAATGAATGTTCGCGCGTGGATAACGAAAGCGGCGGCGGGAAAGCCGCGGGATTTCGCGTATTTTCCCTTTATGCCTTTTTACGCGTACCGCCGACTCCTGTATAAGGATTTTTGTATAAGCTCCTGCCCGTTCCGCCCACTCATCTCTCTCTCTCACTCTCTCTTCCCCCCTCCCTCCTCCCCCCCTCTCTCTCTTTCTCTCTATCTCTGTCGTTTTGATTTTACCACTGCGAGATATTCAAGTTGCGATTTATGTGAATTATCCGCTTTGGAGAAATTAAGGAGAAACGTAAATGTCGCTTTGCCCCGACCTTACAAATATCTAAGGTAATCCAGATAGCACAGAGAATTTTTAAAAAATTCAGTCGTATGTCACCAATTCTGAGTTCATTTTTAGATGCAAAAAGAATTCTTTTCACTGAGCTGAACTCTCGAGAATTCATTTTGCATTTGAAAATGAACTCAGACATAGTGACGACTGAATTCTTTTTAAATTTTTTTTTAATTTTCTGTGCTATCCGAGAAGGTAGCGGTTCTAATTACGGGTCATTTATGGTTAGAATGATTTTCAATTATTTACAAATTTGTCGATCGGATATAAAAACGAATCGTTGATACCAATATAAACAACTAACGTATCATAGTTTTGAAAGAGAATTATTTGATACTTGATATCAGTTTATTTTAAATTATAGAAAGGTAATTTGAAACATCAATGTGTAAATCGCAATTATAGATCAGAGAGAGAAAGAGAGAGAAAGAGACATATCTCATATATATAGCCTCGGTCTCTTCTATACATGACACAACCTATATTAGCGGTTTCATAAATCCAAAAAGTCGATAAATTAACTGATGTGTGTCCTCGATTTGTTTCTTAAATATTAAAAATATATCTGTAAATATTTGTTAATATTTGTGAATATAACCTAAGAATATATAATTGTGAAGCAGCCAAGGAATATGTATAAAAAAATTGTTCCATGTTTTCATTATAATGCATATTTCTGTAATACATTGATAAATTACATTTGACCCGAAATTGGAACTCGAATATTAGACGACGGTATAACGAGTTATGCGAGTAATACGAAATAAGTTCTATAAAGAGTATTTTACAGAAATTATTTTAATAATTATAATAAGAAGAAATGGTGGGGAAAATATTAATAAAAAAAATTTTTTTCAAATAATTTCTGTAAAGTACTCTTCAAACCATTCAACTTTTATTCAAAATATTTTTTTCTATCTCTTATAGTTTTTCTTATATTCCCTTCGAATGAAAAAAACCGATTTTTTTCAAAGAAGTATTTTACCTTCTAAACTTGCGAAAGGATACATATAATAAAAAATGTATCTGTTATTTTGATGTGAAGTACCACATATTACAAGTTCATGAAAATCGGAGGCGGACACTTGTATGGGTTTCCTTGTCAATCACGATGGAAAATATTAATAGAAAATTTTTTAGAGGTTCAAAAATTTACTTTGTTATTACCAAAATTTACTTTGCAAATCAATTTCTTCCCTTTTTTAATTGTAATATTACTCCAATTTTAATGAAACTCAGAAATATTTATGTTCTAAAAGGATCATTTCGCGATATTTTATATATTCCTTATTCTTCTCAAAAGAAATACTAAAACAAAGCACGAGAGAGAGAGAGAGAAAGAGAGAGAGAGAGAGAGAGAGAGAGAGAGAGAGAGAGAGAGAGAGAGAGATATCTCATATATATAGCCTCGGTCTCTTCTATATATGACACAACCTATATTAGCAGTTTCATAAATCTAAAAAGTCGATAAATTAACTGATGTGTGTGTGTCCTCGATTTGTTTCTTAAATATTAAAAATATATCTGTAAATGTTTGTTAATATTTGTGAATATAACCTAAGAATATATAATTGTGAAGCAGCCAAGGAATACGTATAAAAAAGTTGTTCCATGTTTTCATTATAATATTTCTGTAATACATTGATAAATTACATTTGACCCGAAATTGGAACTCGACTCATAATTAGAATTGTTACCTTGATCCTCGCGCCTTTTCAGCCAAATCTACAATGTGCTCCTTGCTTCCTGTTTCTTTTTCTGGCTTAAGGTTTAAAGTTTGAGCCAGAGAGAGAAAGAGATAAAGAGGATGAAGCAGGCAGCAAAGAGCACATTGTAGATTAAGCTTTACTGTAGCTGGTGCACACAAATCGCGCCGCAGAGTGCATCGCGAGTGCTTCAAAGTGTCCGTTACCATCGCGGTAATTGCGATTCGCTCACGCAACGACCCTTCCTTTTCCTCTCCCGCCTGCACAGGCGAGCGAGTGGGTTACCCCGCGGGGTATCCGATCGCGTCGACATTCATTTCGGGGAAGCGTGCTCGCATCGAACAATAATAATATTTCTTTGAGCTCGTTCCTCAGGGCGCACGCGGCTGTCGGATACGCCGGCACGCTCTCCCTCCGTCGACTATCCCGCGAATATTCTCCTATTTTTACAGACAAGTATTGCATGAAATATTCATAGGGGGGGGGGAGGACCCCCCTCTCCGTCTAACAACCGCCGGATTTCGCTTACGATCTTGTCTGTCGATGGTAAATTTTTTCGTAAAATTAATATTACATGAAACGGGCGCGCGCGTGCGATTTTATCGGGTAAGAATTATCCTTTGTTTCTTAGACAAATATTGCATGAAATATTCATGGTTGCGCGTACACCCGATCGATTTCGGTCAGCGTTTGGCCACGGTGTGTGTGTGTGTGTGCGTGTGTGCGCCCGCCAGCGTCGTGCGCCCCCTTCTTCCAGCGAGCGGGCTTCCCTTCCGCTGGCTTATCCGGCGTCCGGTTCCAGGAGGGGGTCCTCGCATTATCGGAGTCCATCCGTTTTCTCGCCCGGTCGGGCCGCGCAAAAAGCGTCTAAACCGGGAAAGATGGCGAGTGCTCGTACAGCGTGAAAGAGGCTTTTTGCCGGCGCCCGCCGTCGCCGGCTATCAAGGGCGAAACGATGGATTAAGCATCGATTCTCGCGTGCACGCTGTTCAATCGAAAATCGTTTGTCCATCGCAGAAAGGGACGGCAGATGGGAAAACAAAATAGAAGCGCCGCTCTGCCCGGTTAATTTCCCGCAATTATATCGGCAGTTCGGAGTTGTAGTACAGTCGGCGGCAGAATAGTTGCGACACGGAAAATAAGGGATCGCACTGCCGCACCTAATCATGGCTGGCTGAAAATTTATTTGTCGCTGTAAACACGAATTTGCCGTTGTAGCTAGAACTTTAACCACTGTTGCTACAGCGTCGGTTTCATAGCTAAATGTATGCTTACTGGCAGCTATACTTTTGTTTATTCATATGTTACTACAAGACTTAGATACCACATTAGGATGATCAACTTTTAATCAGTCAATATCGATCTAAAAAATAACCGAAATATAATCAAAAGAAATCGATTTTTTCGTTGGTTACAAAAATTCTTATAATATTAACGTCCTAATATTTGTGTCCTTTTTTAGGAACGTGTACGAATGTTAATATTATGAGTTCCTTATTACAGGGGAAAAGTAGCATAAAAGGGACATTTTTGTTTAGGATAAAATAATAAATAAACTAAAGAACCATTTTAGTCTTTATTAGTCATTTTAGAAACATCAATTATTGGACAATAATAATCGGCAGTGATAACAATCTTATCAGCATTTCTACATGCATTATTTTTTTTTTTTTTAAATTGTATTTTGGTTCTTTCATAAATTGATCGTATATATATTAAAAGTGTCATTGATTTTGATGAAAGGGACAGTATACTAAAATAAAAGAAATTCTCAATTTATTATTTAAAAAAATGGCATACAATAAGCCAGATACAATACAAAATCACCACACTAAGAGAAAAATTATCGTAAAATCAACAAATGTTTCTTTGATGGGTTCCTTTAAAATATTTATTTAAATCTAAATTCTCTTTATTTAAATCAAATATTGTTTATCTGATCTAAATAAACAATATTTGGTTTAAATAAAGAGAATTTAGATTTAAATAAATATGTTAATGGCATCCATCAAAAAAATATTTGTTGATTTTAAGATAATTTTTCCCTCAATGCAGCTTTTACATTTTAAATTAAGCCATGTCTATGTAGATGAAGAAAAAATCAATTTTCTTGGAACTTGAAAATCACATCACTGGAAAATCCTGGGTGATAGAAAAAATCTGTGTACATTTGTCTAGTTTAGCGTAAAAAATATTACATGGAAATATTATATAGAATTATGTGATATAAAAATATTACATAATTCAAAGATACAAGTAAAGTATTTTATAGAAAAGTTTCGACCATGTAATGTGTTTCTTTTCAGTCAAAATGAAATTATAAAACGCATAGTATATAATAAAGGTCGCAGTAAAGAGAATAAACTCATTACGCAGTTGTATTAGCAGCTGTTTTAGTGCTCCACTAAAATCACTAAAACTTCATCGTCTCAATGTTCGTAAGCATAGAGATGAACAAGATGATAAAAAAGAGAGCTCCAACGGTTCAGCAGTCATGATACAGAAAACCATAAAACTCACATAATGGACATAGAGAAACGGCTAAAGTGCCGTTATATACTATGCGTTTTGTAATTTTTTTTTTGACTGAGAAGATCACATTACATAGTCGAAACATTTCTGTAAAATACTTTACTCGTTTCTTTGAATTATAGCACACAATAATATGCAAAATTACTGTGCATATATACACAAATATATGCAATATATTGTCTTGCGTCCTTGTATGATTTTGAATTTTATAAATATATTCGTACGTCACATGACTGTTGATTACTCGAAGAATCGGCAATTACTTGGATAACCAGTAGTCATGAGGTTTGTTCGAGTTGCTGGTACTTTTCACACTTTTACACCTAATGCTCGTTATACACTAGTGCACTTCAAACAACACAAATTTTCCAAAATACATTCTGAAGATATTTTCAGGACGGAGGGACGTCATCAGAGTATTCTTAGGACGTTCTTTGAAGGTGTGAATTGTCTGAAAATAGCTAATATCCAATAAGTTTATTCGTATTAATTGAACTTTTTACACTTTCACACTTAGTGCACATTAATTCTTTAGAGGTTCTAAAAATGGCATCATGTTTTCCGTTCGTGTTATGAGTGTAAATGCAATTCTGATACACTTTTCACTCTTGCTTGGGATCAAGTGTAAAAAGTGTGTTAGAATTGCATTTACACTCGTAACACGAACAGAAATCATGACGTCATTTTTAGAATCTCTAAAGAATTAATATGCACTAAGTGTGAAAGTGTAAAAAGTTTAATTAATGCGAATAAACTTATTGGATATTAGCTATTTTCAGACAACTCACATCTTCAAAGGACGTCTAGAGAAACGGCTAAAGTGCCGTTATATACTATGCGTTTTGTAATTTTTTTTTGACTGAGAAGATCACATTACATAGTCGAAACATTTCTGTAAAATACTTTACTCGTTTCTTTGAATTATAGCACACAATAATATGCAAAATTACTGTGCATATATACACAAATATATGCAATATATTGTCTTGCGTCCTTGTATGATTTTGTATGATTTGCCTAAAAATATTCTGATGACATATTTCCGTCCTAAAAGCATCTTTAGAACATATTTTGGAAAATTTGTTTTATATGAGGTGCACTAGTGTGCAACGGGCATTAGGTGTAAAAGTGTGAATATAGTACAAGTAACTCGAACAAACCTATGGTGGACGAATATTTACAATATGACGCGACTGTGTGAACGAAAACTTCAAAGATCACTATACTAGGGAATGGAACAGCGTTAATGGAGCCTTCCGCACTTATATCATCGCGGTTTAATCCCTGTAAGCTCAACAAAACCGACAACCGAGAACGCGCGACATTCCGCCGACCGACGAAAACGCGGGGATCATTTATTACACGACTAATTACGTCGAATTCAGCTTGCACTGTTTTCGTCTCTTCCGTCTGCTTCACATAGCTTCGGGTAGCGACGATACAACCTCTTGAAAATCTCTTCTTGTCTATCGCATTTTTATTACTTCGCCGCGGATCGCAAACCGACGCGGGCGCGTTCATCGATCAACGAAAGGGAGAAGCTCTTCCATTATCGCGCGCACCTTTTGATAGACGCTATCGGGAGAAAGGCGGAATGCGGACGCGAGCTGTATATTATTTCCATCGCTCTCCATCCTGCATTAATCAAACCGGAAATCGTGCGTCTTCTCTCTCTCTCTCTCTCTCTCTCTCTCTCTCTCTCTCTCTCTCTCTCTCT
>NW_022639505.1:721780-732545 GCF_010583005.1 Odontomachus brunneus | reverse complement strand
CTCTCTCTCTCTCTCTCTCTCTCTCTCTCTCTCTCTCTTTCTCTCGAGCGCGCTGACGTGACCGTTCATAAATCGCGGGTTCGAGTGCAAACGCGATTACACGTCGACGACGATTACCGACGGGAGAGAGATCCTCCTTCTCCTCTTTCTCCTTTTCCTCCTCGTCTTTCCCCCTCTCGAGCCGACGTCATTCTCGGATGCGGCCACGGTCGCCCATATAAATGCATAAATCCTGCGAGCGCTGACGCAGGTGGAGAAGAAGGGCTCGCGCGGGAAAACTCGGCGGAAATCGCGCGGCTCGGGTCGTCGCTTTTGTCGTCGCTTTTGTCGTCGCGCCTGTTACCGCGTTCGCTCTTTTTGCCCTTTCTCTCGTCCTGCTTTCCTCTCTTTTTCCCCCTCGGTCTCTCTTTCTATTTCTTTCTCTGTCTCTCTTCCTTCTCTTTTTTCGTTGCGCAGTTTAATCTGCTCGCAGTCCGGCACGGACCGCCGCGCGCGTCCCGCGTCGGATATGAATATTCCCGCTTGTTAATTAAACGACGCCACCGTCGGACAACATGAAACGCTTATGGAGTAAGATGATGTAATTAGGTGATACGACACCGGAGAGTCCGACGAGGGAGAGAGGAAGAAAGGAGGGAAGGGAGAGAGAGAGAATGCAACTCGCCGAAAATAGAGGGAAAAAATATGGGGAAACGCGCGACGCTGAAACTGCTAATGCACCGATATCAGGAGTAGCGCGGAATTTGATTATTTACTTCTGTGAGACGCGCACTGTAATTCACGGAAACGAAAAAAGAAGAGAGAAAGGGAGAAAAAAATATCGCGAGTCAGCGCGTATCTGAGGATCTCCGTTAATCCTTTAAATTCGGCTGGAATCACGTCTCTCAGATCTTTTACTGTTTACAAAGTCGTCAGCATAGACGTACGAAGATAGACTGTGCATTCTTATGAGACAGCTGAGAACAAGTAAAGAACAGTGATACTGAGTAGAGTCTTTTTCTCTCTACCATATAGTACTATGAGGAGGGGTGGTGTAGGGGAAATAAAAGGAAGAGCGAAACATAGAGAAAGAAAGAGGAGACACACGTTGACTATGCGGTTGCCTCTCCTTCTTCGTTTTCTCCAAACTAGACAATTAGACAAGGAAAGCATTTTACTCGCTACTGTTCTTTCTTATTAATGTTGACTCCAGCTCTCCAATGAGAACACGCAGTTGACCTCTATAAGTCTTTGATCATCAAGCACGTCTCATATACGTAATATAATATATGTTTTCGTTCTCTTTAAGAGAGTTGATTTAATTGGATATATACATAAGGTGACAATTAAATACAAAACGCTCGTATACAAATAAAGTGGATCGCATCGAACAAAAGAATCCATTATTATTTTGTAAGTTTCTCGACAATTATTACGAAATTTATTGAATGAAAATTTTAATAATTTTTAAATAAAAATATAAATAACTTTAAAATATTACTAATTTATTATATATAATATTTAATTAATAATATTTTATACTTATTTACATTTATATATTTAATAATTATAAAGAGTTATATATATATATATATATATATATATATATATATATATAATAAATAAAGGGGTTTATATATATATATTATATAACCCTTTATTTTTAACAAAACCCCTAAAAATTGAAGAAAATAATTTTTTAGTGTTTAAATGTAATAAATGATGTCTCTTGAAGTTATTTTTGAAAACATATTTTCAATGATTTTTGCCACTAGATGACAAAAATCGAATCTACACTGAGATATCGACGAACAGAACAGGAATAACCAGATGTTACTAAATAGATGTGCGTCCTACATCTATTATTATCACATGAAGCTCATAAGGAATCGATTGCTGGAGAGCAACACACGCATTGCTAAATAAAATGTTAAATATAAATAATTGATTATATCATTCGTATTTATTTGAAGAAAATAAATAAACATGCAATAAAAATATATATAAAAATATTAATTAATAAATATTAATGAATAAACACGCGAGAGGCGGACTCTGTAAACAAGCCCTCATATAAAATAGTTCAAATATGTTGACGATCGCCATGGCGACGATCGCCTGGTACACAATACTACCCACCTGTCTCCACTATCTAGCATCATTTTCTCGTCGTTGTGAAGAGAACGTTAACAGATTCGAGCTGTCTTACAAGGTACCCCACATAGATGTTTAGTTCCGATTTGGATGAGCTTGAAATATATTGTAATTCAGACAAAAAGAAGAGACGTATTTTTTATACGTGCGAACTTTTAGAGGGCAAAACACTCCTTTGAAAAATATCGATTTTTTTCTTTAGAAGCATGTTTCGTTAATAATATAAGAGTTAGAAAAAAATTTTCTATACAAAAATTAAATGGTTTTAAGAGTACTTTGCAATGATAAAATCAGATATTTGAAAGTGGCGAAGTGGTTGGGGTATTTTGACAATCATAACATTTTTCAAGTATCTGATTTTGTCATTGTAAAGTACTCCTAAAACCATTTAATTTTTGTCTAGAACACTTTTTTCTATCTCTTATATTATTGACGAAACATGCTTCTAAAGAAAAAAACCGATGTTTTTCAAAAGAGTGTTTTACTCCCTAAAAGTCCGCCTGGGCACGTATTAAAAAATATATGTCTCTTCTTTTGGTCTGAATTACAATATATTTCAAGCTCACCCAAATCGAAGCTAAACACCTATGTGGGGTTCCTTGTTAGATGAAATCTAAAGGAATGCTTAGATTTCATGTCGTTTCCTGTGCATTCTCTAATACTGTTTCATTAATATAATAATACAACTATTAATACTATTAATACTGTTGATATAATAATATTAATTTCATGTTATTATATATAATTTACTATTAACATAATAATATAATACAATTGTTGCGAAATTTGCAAAATAGTGGTGTACTTTTCTGCTCAATTTGATGTAGTTTACTTGTACGCGAGCGTTGTGTCATTAATTATCCGACACCCTGTGAATTGCTGTTGAGCGGACGTCAATTGAATGCCAATGCAAAGAGTTAATTGCGCCCGCAATCGAAAGTTGAAGTGAAATTTTGCTGAAATAAAGAGAGAGAAACGCTTGAAATTGATGATATTTCTCTCTCATTTGTTCACTGCTTTGACACTCGATTATCGAAAAGCTTCAAATTGCAGCGGGGAACTTTTTCAGCGTCAGATCGTCTGACGTAGGGCGCCGAGAGATAAAGACACGAAACGTCACTTAAACGGTACAAGAACGTGGCTTTTTCTACCTTATACCCTGCAAGCTGCTATTCCACGAGCGTCCTTCACCTTACTGTTAAAACTCCGGCCCTTTCCTCTTTCTTCACACACACATACACACTCTCTCTCTCTCTCTCTCTTTCCTTCTCCCATGTTGTTTCCACCCTTTCTTTTTCCGCCGACTTGCCTCCTTTGCTTTTGCAAAGTTACATCGTTTTTGCTGCGATTCCGACAATAACATATCCACCTTTATTTCGTGTCTAGTGAAGCTAGCGAACATTTTCCAGCTGTGTTGTAATTAATTAAATCCCCCTTTAATCCCGGACACTCTTTCCTATTATCATCCAGATACCGGCTTGTCTTTTTTATCTCCGGGCGAAATAACTTCGCGCCGTTCGGTCTCGTTTCGACTCGGCGCGAGGCGAGAATAAACTCCAGCTCTCGTCAAGGAATCCGTTATTAAAATTTCATGCGGTACTTGATGGATACGACACCCTGTGGATTCGTTTAGCGCTGACACTAAACCGTATTATCTTGATAGACAATTACCTACACATCCGTCAATAACTTTGACTCAAAGTATAACTTCTTTTTTCTTTACATATTACACATACAACATAACGTCTTTCAGACGTCGAAATATAAGACGTCTTTAAGTTGTCTTTAAGATGTTCTTTGTCTCGATTTTAGACGTGAATATACTTTTATTATCCGACTTACTTCTCTTATGACGAAAAATCATACACCATCTGTAATTTCGACTGAAAATATAACCACACATTACTTGACCAAAATATTTCATTAATAAATTAATTTATGCTTGTGCTTATACAATATATTACAATTATATAATGATAACAACAATAATAACTTTATTGCTCACAAAAAAGAAGAGAAGAAAAAGTAATAGTTCAATGTATATACAATAGGATGTAAAACCTTGTAAAACCAATTGTAAAACCTTAGAGAAAACTTTAAGAACTTCAAAGAACCTAAAAAGTATTAAATAATTTTGACTCAATATTCTTTTGCACATTTACACAATCTTATTATAATATTCTAATAATATTAGAAGTCAACATGAAAACCTGACTGATGGAGTCAATAATTATATATTATTTATTATTTATTTCTCTATACTTAATTAGTTAGATACTCATCCAATTTCTCTTTTTTGCACTGACTTCTAATACCGATGGAATATAAGAATATTTGGTTCATAAGAATATTGATTCAAAATTATTTTATATCCTTTTAGGACTTTTAGAACTTTTGAGTTTTTGAAGTCGATTAATTTTTTTTTTTTAATATCCTATTTTGCACCTTTTATTTACTAAAAGCTTGAAGTCGGTTGAAAAAAGTTTTATTCGGCAGTTGGTCAAAAATAAAAATTTTGTTCTGTATCTCTAAATATTCTCGAATTTTAAGAAAGTAATGGAATTACCCAATTTCCAGGCATTTGCACAAATCCGAGTAATGACACTAATAATCTATTATGAATATAATAATAACACTAATATATATATATATATATATATATATATATATATAATAAATAATATAAAAACCATATAGATAACATTGAACCAGTTACAATAAGTTTCATCTTAATATCTCCAATGGTTCTCGAGTTATGAATGAACAAATACAAACACGCAGGACAGTCTGAGAATCTTCTTTTGTTTGAAATCGGTTAGGGCCCACAGCATAGAAGTTTCAAAAAGCTTTCAGAGACACAACAGGAACGTTAAACCTTTCTGAGATCTTCCTGAAATCTTTCTAAAAGCTTTTTGAAACTTCTGTGCTGTGTGGGGCGAATGCTGAAGTTGAAAACTTTACCGACGGAATATTGATATTTTTCTGCAAAATTTACCTCGCATTTGTTGCACAGAATTGCAAATGTTTCTACGCAATGAAAGTATGTGCAAAAATAAATAGGAGCATTGCTTAACATGTGACGTGGAAGAAAAAAACAATTTAAATATAAAGTCACAAACTGTCAGTTAGCGTAATATTTATTTAATCAAAAAGTTTCATAGCTTGTACATACCGAAAATGTGGATGTTTTAAAAAGGAAAAATTTTAAAGAATTATACTTTTGCATCTGAATTTAGAAGCTTGAGAAATATTGTAAAAGAAGCTTGAGAAATATCGTAAAAACTGGCAGAAAAAAGATTTCTATACATAAGTGGTTAGATTTTCCCTGATTTTCGCTGAATATGGTAGAACAAAGCATCACAAATTCTCATAGAACCTGTACAGGGTGTCCCATTTTAAAAGATGCACCCTGATAATTCTTCAGTCAAGCATATTCAGCAAAAATTCAGACAAAAGTTGTCGGGTTCAGAAGGGGACATCTGAAGGTGATCTTGCAGGTCATTTTGAAGGTTATTAGAAACTAACAACTTTTGTTTGAGAGCATTTTTTAGATCTCTATTTTCTAAAATATTTATCTACAATATTAACATCTACAAAATATTGTAGATGAAATATCTACAAAATTATTGGTTTCAATAATTTTTACTTGAATTCTATCAACTTTACTGAAAAATAGTAAGAAATAAAAATTTTCTATTTTCTTCTCATAGAGTTTTGAAAATTTTTTCAGAATTTTTTAATTAACCTTTTAGTACTGCATCTTCTTGCATTTTTTTGAAGTATTAAAAAGTTAATAAAGAAATTCTGAAAAAATTCTCAGAGCTCTATGAGAAAAAAATAGAAAATTTTTATCTCTTGCTATTTTTTGGTAAAGTTGATAGAATTCGAGTAAAAAGTTATTGAAACAAATATTTCCGTAAATATTTTAGAAAATAGAGGTCATATAAAAAATGTTTTCAAACAAAAGTTATTTGTTTCTTTACGTACAATAAAATTCCGTAATAAAAAATATATATTTTTTATTACGGAATTTTATTGTACGTAAAGAAACAAATAACTTTTGTTTGAAAACATTTTTTATATGACCTCTATTTTCTAAAATATTTACGGAAATATTTGTTTCAATAATTTTTATCTCTTGCTATTTTTTGGTAAAGTTGATAGAATTCGAGTAAAAAGTTATTGAAACAAATATTTCCGTAAATATTTTAGAAAATAGAGGTCATATAAAAAATGTTTTCAAACAAAAGTTATTTGTTTCTTTACGTACAATAAAATTCCGTAATAAAAAATATATGTTTTTATTTAAAAAAGCAAAGTTGACCTCGACCTGACGTTGGCGGCGCAAAGTCAAACCTTCTTATGTCCTCCATCGAACCATATAATTTTGTCTGAGACATTTTTGCTGAATATGTTTGGCTGAAGAATTATCAGGGTGCATCTTTTAAAATGAATCACCCTGTATATACAAGAAATACAAAAAGGATAGCGTAATTGTGTTGGTGACGATCGTCTCTATGTTATCGACGTTCTTGGAGTTCGCTGTCGGCTTCAGCATTTTCTTAAAAAGGCAGATTAGATCTGCAATCGGTCCTTATTGTCCTTTATCCTCATGTTGTTTGATTTTGATCAAAGAGCTTCACAGTTGTTTGCATGTTTGCACCAAAACATATTATACTGTCATGCTCGTACAATTTATATTTCCTCCGTTTCGAAAGGCGGAAATTTTCGCGGGACTACTTCTCGCGAAACTCAATTGATCCATCGCAGGCGCTATAACTTCGTGAAAACTATCCGTGTTCCCGATAATCTCGCGATCAATTTGCGTCCCTTCTCCGTGTTCGGAAACTTATATTTCCAGAGATCTCCCTTCAATAACGCGCTCCGTTGCGCTGCACGCACGCACAATTCGATCCGAGCTGAAGGTACTTCGCAGAACTACTCCTCACTGTCGAGCATCGAATTCGACATGATGGTGGAATGACGTCGGGGTGGGGGTGGGGGGTAGAAACGCGAGCTTTGTGCCAGAAATTTCTATCCTTTCCCCCCGATTGTCGAGCTACGACGGGAGTCCAGCGCGTCCTCCTAGGGACGAATTCGGCCGGGTTACGAACGTAATTAATTAATCCTCCCTTTAATCCAACCCCTCGGCATTATTACGCCGCTTTTTTCCGTCCGATGATACTGCCTTTACAGGCCCTCGTTGTGTCGTTTTGTTTTATCTGCCCCCCGAGGGGTTGTAATAAATTAGTTCCGCCTTTGCCTTTATCACCCCCCATCCCCTTCGCCCTAACTTCCTCCCCCTTCCTTTTTTTCTCACCACTCGTCCCGCTTTCTCTCGTTCTCTATTATGGCAGCGTTCGTCTGCCGTACGATTCTTCTCAAAAAGAATATTTAACTGTCATTTGAAGAAGGCGGGGGAAAAAAAATGGCGCCCTTAATTCCCGCTATAGCTGGCGGCACGCGAGCCTCGTTAAAACTGCAGATGGATTTATGCGACGGAGCTCGTATCTTTTAACATCCGAATAAACAATCGGTGTCGGCGCGGCACGCGCGAGTTCGGACGCAGTGTGGAAGGCGAGGCAAAAGAGACGAATAAGGACCGAGATTCGGTCGATATCGCAATTAGTGCTCCTCGCGAAAACAAAAGGGGCAAACAGAAAACGACGTTTCGACGCCGGCGATAATAATCCCGACAGCAAATCGACTCGGAATTACGGCGCGATCGTCGGGGGAAAAGGCCGCAGCTGACGTCGCGGAGCACACACGTAGAGGAACTCGCGAAAAAATTGGATGTAGCGTCCAGGAAAAAGAGGACGGACTCACTCGAAGGGAGAATTGCTCGGCCCCGGTCCTGCGGGAAATAACTACGCGCCGAAAACGCGGCGCGCACGCAAACACACGTCACGTGCAAAACATACACAGAGATAGTGCAAAACGCACACATTCACGTACATGCGCGGAGAGTGCCTGATGATAATAGGTGAAGGTAGAGTGATATACCGCACCATTTGGAAAACTGAAATAAATTGTAATGAACGCAGGAAATAATTATTACCATGTCTAACACCTCTACAATATGTCGATTCAGTAAGTGATAGGAAGTTAAGTTCTAAACAATAGACGTTTGAAAAAAATTTATATAAAATTTAATATATTTTAATTTTTTATATTTTATTTAAAAAATTTAAATGAAAGTCCTTATTTTTGTGGCAAATTATCTAACTAGGAGGGTAAAAAATATCCTTTGTTTGAAGCTGGAAGATACACAGAGAGAACGATTTGGTTGAATGAAATAAACGCTTTTTTGGAATAATCCAAAAGAATTTTTTGATTGATCGAACAAAATTTTGTTTGAAGCAACAAAAATATTTATTTGCGGCTTAGTTCCAAAAAAATATTTTTGTTGTGTTAACCAAATAATTTGTTTGGACTATTCCAAAGAAACATTTATTTGATTCAATAAATCGTTCTCTCTGTGTAGGATACATTAAATTGGCAAAAAGTTACATGTTTATATTTCACATGTCTTATTTTTTTCAAGAAACTGCTTAATACTTATTATTTTTTACAAGAAAATTAATTATTTATATAGAATAATATAGAATTAAAAAAATGAAAAATGTTTTTCAATATACCAATAAAAAATAATAGAATTTTATTATTTATATTAAAAATAATTAATTTAATTTTATACTGATAATAAGCTAAATTTTATATTAATGATAATAACATATTAACATTATTTATATTTTTCTTAAAAAAATCTTAGGCCTAATATTAATTATAAAATAAATTTTAAAAGAAAAAAATTATTTAATTTGATCGTTTTTTTTAAATAGAAAACTAAAAACGTTAAAATAAAAATAAAAAATAAAACAATATTTATTTTTATTAATTTAAGCGTAAGGTCACAAATATCATTTCATTCTCATTTACTTCTGCCTTCCTTAATTCTTCTTCTTTCAATCGACATTGTTACAGTTCTCGAATAATTGGGATAAGATTATTTGTTTTCTCTTTTACTAAATGTGACAAATAACATGTACTATTATTCCCATACAAATTTTTATAATTAGAAGTGGTGTTATGTCACTTTATACGAAAAACCTCATATCTCCCATTTTCCAGAAAGAAAGGACGCAATTAAATAAGAGATAAAATATCTTATATTAAAGCTTGCGCTCTAACATAATCTCCTTCCTACCTCTGTTATGGTGCAATCAACGATTAAAAGAAGGAATACTGCTGCTATGAAATCTTTAGTATAACCCAGCGAAATTTATTCACTCTTGTAGAGTGTTACATTAATAAAAAATCGTAATTCACCTAAAAACTGAAATCCAAATACGACAATTAGATATAACAATCTCTGAACGTCTAGCTGTCGTACAATACTAGCACTGTTCTCACCATTTCTCTCTACACTAGAAATCTGAACTAGACATCGTGTCGTATCTCTCGCTGCGTCATATCATCATACTTTACTTTATATAAAACTCTCGTGTACATGTAGGTTAGGTGAAACTGAATAAAAATGTTCTGTATCATTTTGCAAGCAACCACGTGAAGTTTTGAGTTGTTAACTAAAGAAGATTGGCGAATGATCGCGCGGAATGTGACGGTAAGTCACATATTTACGTTCGCGCCTAAACATCAGGTCAAACTGTAAACAGAAAACTTCTGCCATATTGCAAATAATTCCGCAGATTCTGGAGTTATTAATGCAAAAAAATTAGCGAACGATCGTGCGTGATTATTCACCAATCCTCTTCTATTCGATATAATTAAGAAATCTTTGCTTAAACGCAAAACAGTAGAGGAATCTTTTGTCCAGAGTTTTACCTAATCTCTATACATACACGAGAGTTTTATATTTTACTGTCAGACGGTCCCGTATAAAGAGAGCAGGTACTTTTCCTGCGAGTTCTTCCGCGCCTGCGAGAAGTGCGGCATGTTACGTTATGAGGAAACGTAAGGGATCCGACCATGTCCGGCAGGCGCGGCTCGCGGCGTTAATAACGCTCATTTAACGACGCTCGAAAAGGGACGAGCGCTCGACGACGCGCAATTAAAATAAAACGCGCCCGAGGAACCGAGGTGCCGTTAAGCCGGCCCCCGGAAAAAAATCGTCCTTCTTTGACGCGCTTTTAATGTCGCGCTGGTCTCTCTCTCTTCCTTTCTCTACTCTTTTTGGTCGTCTCCTACTCGGCCAACTGATGAAAATTGAATACGAGCGGCACAGCGGGCGAATGAACATCAGGAAGCGCACGCGTTGATATTAAATTAGGAATACTATCTCGCTGTAGATACAATCGTCCTGGCGTAGCGTGAAGGGGAACGAGAAGGGCGGATATAACGAGTCTCTATGTTAGAGAAAGAGAGAGAGAAAGAGTGAGGGGAGGGAGTGGGAAAGGGCACGTAAGATGGAAAGGGAACGCAAGCTTCTAATGACGCGCGCTTCCGAGCATATAACCTTATGATGAGGAAACAATGGAGACAATGGTGGTGCACACGTTTTGAAGAAAGACGATTCTCTCTCTTCCTATATTCCCCTCTTCTCTCTCTCTCTCTTTCTCTCTGTCTCTCTCTCTCTCTCTCTCTCTCTCTCTCTCTCTCTCTCTCTCTCTCT
>NW_022639505.1:703873-721526 GCF_010583005.1 Odontomachus brunneus | reverse complement strand
TCTCTCTCTCTCTCTCTCTCTCTCTCTCTCTCTCTCTCTCTCTCTCTCTCTCTCTCTCTCTCTCTCTCTCTCTCTCTCTCTCTCTTCAATTCTTGGAATAAGGGAGTAATTATTAATTAAAACGCGGATACGCGCTCGTGCGCGCTCACGCACGCTTCAGCGAGCGCGCGTAGCCGCGCATTAAGGCTCGCGAGAACTCGGGTACCCTTATTAAGCTTCATTAGCCAACACTCGGGTTAATTGCTTCATTTTTCCTCTTTACCCTCGAAGCAACCCTTCCGCCACACCGTCCGTCGCAGCCGCCACCGCCACCGCCGTCTCGTAGCACCTCGATTTCGCATTCCGTCCTATCCTTCCTAGTCCTTACCGCGTAATGTAGTCTCAAGTGCATTATGCAATCGCGAATTACTCTCCACTAGCACGGAAACGCGCACGCCGGCGCCGAGAATGATGCCAGACGAGATCTTCTTCGTGGCGCTCTTTCGCGAGGCATGCACTCTTTGTCGTAACGCCGCGAGCTGAGCAACTCCCTGCACGTGTTTGATCGAGCGAAAAGTAGAGAAAGAGGACTTCCTCTCCACGCCGGGGCCAAAATCACGTGGCGAATCACGTGAGAACGTAGTCAAGTATTAATTAATTAAGCACTCGTCATTCGATTCCCCGCAGCCGGACACTAATTACTAGGTATGTAAATATGAAACTGGAATTTTTGTATAGAAAATACACGTTTATTGTACGAAAATGATAAAAAATATTTTATTCGAAATATTGCCCATCGCTAGCTATACATTTTTCCCACCTGTCTGACAATTTGTGGATGCAACGCCAAAAAAACTGTTGCTCTTTTGAGGCAAACCAGTCATCGAGCCATTTTCGTACATTTTCGTAAGAAGTGAAGCGCTGCTTAGCAAGTGCGTGTCCCATCGATGCAAATAAATAGTAATCGGACGGAGACAAGTCTGGTGAATAAGCCGCATGCGAAAGTATTTCCCAACTAAACACCTCAATCGTTTCCTTGACCAGTTTTGCTGTGTGTGATGGTGCATTATCATGAAGCAAAATCACTTTGTGTTGCCTTTTTTTATATTCTGGTCGTTTTTCACGCAAAGCTTGATTCAAATCGATCATTTGTTGTCGGTAGCGTTCAGTATTAACGGTTTGGCCAGGTTTTAGCAGCTCATAATAAATCACACCCTTCTGATCCCATCAAACACAGAGCATTATCTTCCGTCTATAGCGATTTGGCCTTGCAGTCGATGTCGATGGTTCGCCTGGAGTTACCCATGATCTTTTACGCTTAGGATTCTCAAAATATATCCACTTTTCATCGCCAGTCACAATTCGATGGAGAAATGACTTTCTTTTGTACCTGGCGAGCAGCATTTCGCAAGTGGTTTTTCGGTTTTCCTGCTGTCTTTCATTCAGTTCATGTGGAACCCATTTTCCTATCTTCTGGATCCTTCCCATGGCTTTCAAACGTATGGAAACGGCTTCTCGTGTCACATTTAATTGATCCGCGAGTTGTTGCGTTTGAGTGTCATCCTCATCCAACAATGCTTGCAATTCGCTGTCTTCAAACTTTTTCGGTGGTCTTCCACGTTCTTCGTTTCTCACGTCAAAATCGCCACTTTTGAATTTTTTAAACCACTCAAAGCACTGTGATTTACCAAGAGCATGCTCACCGTAAGCTTCGACAAGCATTCGATGCGATTCTGCAGCAGTTTTCTTCAAATGGTAACAGAAAATCAATGCTGTCCGCAAATCGTAGTTTCCAGACACAAAATTCGACATGTTCAACGCTATTACAAACTATGCTGTTGTATGAAACTTTTATTGTTGTGAGTTGAAAATCTGTCAGAGATGTCAACAAGGAAATATCTCCAATGACGCGGTTTGAGGGTAACTACATTGACAGCTAGGGCCATCTATGGGCAAATTCCGATTTCATATTTACAGACCTGGTATGTGAACTTAAACGTCCCAGTCGAGTCCTTCGAGCTCGCCATGGTAATACTGCGCGACTCTATAAGATTCAAAGGCTCTATAATAACACGAATATCGCAAAGTGAGGAAGCCGCGAGGAAAAAGGATGTTTTTGAATCAGTAGAATTAACTATCAACGCCGTAATTGAAATAAATCTTCTTGGTTCAATAGCAACACTCGCATAGAAAATATATTGTGATCTAATTAGGTTTCAATTGAATTCTGGAAAATAACTGAGTTCTGATTGTGATGAGTTCTAATTTTTAGCATGCAATTCTAAGTAGAAAATCCAAAATTTCCCAAATAATTTTTTGTCTTCATTTTACATTAGGATCAAATTGAACATATGTTTACTATGCAAATAATTTCATTGCTTAATAAGAGCTCAAAGTGCTATAAAAATATATTATTGAATTTTTTACTCTACTGAATACACACAATAGGATTCCCTGCTTGATATCTCAAAAGTATACCGACGTGATCGACTGAAAAAAATGTGACTACCGATAATATTTTTATTTCTATTCTAATAAATTGTTTCGATAGAGAAGTCATGTTTCGAACAAGAATGAGATTCCTTAATTTTGTTCCAAATATAGCATGATAGTAGCATCGTAATGGGATAATCAATTTTGCGATAAATTTAGGCGTTATAATCTATTCTATATCTGGAAAAATCCTGAGAAATCTTTATGCGATTATTGAATTAATAAATAACTATTATTGCTATTATTGAAACTGCATCATTAGAGAAACCGTTTTTATTGTTCTTTTCACGACAAATATTTCAACAAAGTACATGGCTGATACACCCTTTGGCTCCACTATGTGGACCCTCTTCTACACTATTTTAATAACTTGAGAATTAATTTTCGTAACGTTATTATTGAATCAAAGAGGATTATATCAGTTACAGCGTTGTTGACCAATTCTGTTGATACAACAGTATTTTTTTTCCGTTTGCAAGCCAGAAGAAACCGCGAGGGCCGCCATTGTTGCGATATATAAACAGAAGAGCGGCGGATAAATAAAACGTACGGATACAGAGGAGGAAAGCCGCGATTCCACGCGGGTCGAATTCGCCAGAAGCGAATTATTTTTCGCGCCTCCCGATCTGCATTATCTCTGTGGAAAATGATTCGAAAATACGTTTCATTTGCGCTTCGCTTCACATCGCTCGCTTCCCGTTTCCGCGCATCCATATCGATTCCGGTTATCACTCGCTATCGATAACCACGGTAGCGGCGTAAACACGCCCGTACGTGCGCGCGTGCGTCGCGACGCATTCGCCACTAATTAACCCGAATTTGTCGACGCGTGCGCGACCGCTCTGTTTTCGTTTAATAAGCGTACTTATCGAGCGCGTAATAAAATAACACAGGCCGCATCTCATAAGCCGTTAACGCGGTAATTATCGTTACGAGTAGGGCGAGGGAGAAATGTGGGCGGGGGAGAGCCGGGTGAGACGGTTAGCAATAGCAATATCGTGGATTAAATCTCGCTGTAATTTCGAATATTCTTCCAGGGGAGATGAAAATTTTTCCTGACTCTCTTCGTGCCTTAAACGGAGATGCGAATGAATGTTTACATTGCGAAAAAATTTACTAAATTTTAAGAAACGTTTGTTTGGATAGTATTGTGAAGATGTTTGTTTAAATTAAGTAATTATCTTCTAAATTAAAGAAACAAATTTATATTTAAAACTTCTTTATTTAATTTTAGAAAATAATTACTTAATTTAAACAAATATCTTCACAGTATTATCCAAACAAACGTTTTTTGAAATTTAGTAAATTTTTTTTCAGTATATGTAGGCATACGCTGTTTATCGTAATTCACAATGCGCTTGGAGGAATTCCGAATTAATCTATTCGTTACAGTTAAGAGGACTGGATTGCCTGAAAATCGTGCTTGTTCTTTCACAATTGTTTATGACAAACTGAATAAATATGCGAAAGTGTTACTTTAACGTGTATTTATACAACATATAAAGAGAAGAAAAATATAATTTTGATGATCAAATACAATATAAGTGTATGGTAAAATATGCAGTTAAAATATATTTCGTTTTTCTTTTCAAGGTCGTCATTTTGCAATAATATCTTGACTCTCGATGGTTTAATTAAGCTGGATTTTAGATAGAAAATTTCCATAAGTTTGTCGTTATCGAGTGTACTACTATAATAGAAATTGAGTAAAAGTTAACAAAATTGCAAACATCTTAATGGAATATTGTTAAATTTTCAGTTCTTTTATAGTAAAAAAAATTGATATTTTAAAATTAAATATTTTCACAAATTTGTCAGCGGTTCACACGATAACGACAAGCTTACGGAAATTTTCTACCTAAAATTCAGCTTAATCGAGCTTAACCATCGAGAGACAAGATATTACTGCAAAATGATCTTGAAAAGAAAAACGAAATATATTTTAACTACATGTACCATATACTTATACTTGATAATCAATATTATATTTTTCTTCTCTTCATATGTTGTATAAATACACGTCTAAATAACACTTTCGCATATTCATTCAGTTTGTCATAAAAAATTGAAAGAACAAGCACGATTTTCAAGCAATCTGACCTCCAGTTCCTTAAAGTGGCGCACAGCTTTATCCTGCTTAACGCGCGTCGTAGAGAATGGCGGCGATCGACGTTTATTACTTCACACTGTGTAATTCATTGTATCTGAAGCAGTATGAAATAACGTAAACTTTTTATTTGAACTTCTTCAGGAATAAATTTATTCAAGCCTGAAGGAATTTATTTAATTTCCAAATAATATGTAAAATATGACATGTGCCAATCACATAATAAGATTTCTCGTCTTCTTGTTGTGTGGAGTTTAATCGTAAATATTTATTTTTTAATAATATTCATATTCACGTTTTACAAAATTCCTCTATTATTTTGCAAACAACCGCGTAAAATTTTGAATTATTAATCAAAGAAGATTGATGAATGATCACGCGCGATGCATACTTGTATTTTATTATATGATTGGCATATGTTACATTTTACATGTTATTTGGAAATTAAATAAATTTCTTTGGGCTTGAATAAATTTATTCCTAAAGAAGTTCAATTAAAAAGTTTACGTTATTTCATACTGCTTCAGATACAATAAAGCATATGACTTGTAATAGCGATTCCTGCTGTCGTGTGCTTGTAGATTAGATTAAACTGAACGATAAAATCCTCTACTATTTTGTAAACAGCCACGTAGATTTTTAGTTGTTAATTGAAAAAGATTGTCGAATAGTCATGCGCGCAATAATGAGTGTTCTTTAATTAGTAATTAAAAATCTACAATCTGGTTATTTGCAAAATGGTAGAGAACTTTTTGGTTTAATTTGATCTGATCAAACATGCGATGGCAGGCGTCACTATCATGACTCATCTGCTGTTTTATGCGTGACATTCGCCAAACGTCTTTAATTAATAATTAAAAATTTTATGTGGTTTATTTTTGTACAAAAAAAATGGTAATGGAATTTTGCGTTCAGTTTTATCTAATCTACATGTACATGAAATATGGGACACTTAACGTCAGACATCCTATATAGAAGAGAACCATTATGGTAGCGTTTTATTCTAAAGCATCGTTTAACAGGAAACCATTATAGTGATGAATTATCTTAAAAAATCGTTCAGCGGGGATCCACTATACTGACGTGCAGGAAAGATTAAGGACGACAAACAAATGACAGGACAAATTGGCGAAGAGTGGGATAAGGGAAATTCATTTGACTCGTTAATACGTTGGCTGCTATGGTGATCGGCGTTATAATATTGATACGTCTCATTGATTTACATAACCCTACAATTACATAAAAAAACATTACCCTACAGTTGCATATAACAAATTAAAAAAAATATATATATATGTAATTATTACGAAAAATATATATATAATATTAAAAATATATATAATATTAAAAAAAATATATATATAATATTAAAATATATATACAAATATATAATAATGAAGAGCTCATTACAGTCCTAATTATTAAACCTATAATTAGCTCTTGATGTCCTTCATTGTATAATTCTATTTGAATCAAAAAGCCTTACGACGTCTTTTTCATTTTAAATTAAATATATAGCCAGTGAGGAGTCACTATATATGTGTGAGACGAGTTAATGAATATAAGCTTTGCAAATCGCATTTGATTACAGGATTTTTCGTAACTCAAATTTTTTCCAAGTTAAACATTGAAATATTCAATAAAGATTATCCTGACAATCAACGTACTAACGTATGTAGAAAATAGGAAATGTGATTCGCGAGAATCTTTAGAAAGCATAGAGAGTATTCCTCTTCTACTATTGACACATTGTTGACGTGCGCCTACCTAAGCATTGTTTATATTTTCACCAGAACACCAGAGACGCGCGCTACGCGCGCGCCATTGATTGTATAACATTAGATATTTTCTTCTCAATTGTAACAACTTAAAGTGCTGCAATTTTATATATTCGATGAAAAGTGTGCAAACCATATTAAGGGGACTGGAGAGTCAGATTGTTTGAAAATTGTGCTTGTTCTTTCACAATTTTTTATGACAAACTGAATAAATATACAAAAGTGTTACTTTAACGTATATTTATACAACATATAAAGAGGAGAAAAATGTAATTTTGATGATCAAATACTCAACATAAGTTTATGGTACATGTAGTTAAAGTATATTTCGTTTTTCTTTTAAAGATCGTCATTTTGCAATAATATCTAGATTTTCCAGTTAAGCTGAATTTTAGGTAGAAAATTTTCGTAAGCTTGTCGTTGTCGTGTGAACCATTATAATAGAAAAATTTATAAAAGTTAACACAGTTGTAAACATCTTAATAGAATATTATTAAATTTTCAGTTCTTTTATTGTAAAAAAATTAATATATTAAAATTGATATTTTTAAATTAATATTTTAAAATTAAATATTTTGACGAGTTTGTCAGTGGTTCACTCGATAACGAAAATTTTCTATCTAAAATTTAGCTTAATTGAATCACCGAGAGTCAAGATATTACTGCAAAATGACGACTTTGAAAAGAAAAATGAAATATATTTTAAATATATGTACCATACACTTATGTTGAATATTTGATCATCAAAATTATATTTTCCTTCTCTTTATATGTTGTATAAATACACGTCAAAATAACATTTTCGTATATTCATTCAATTTGTTATAAAAAATTGTGAAAGAATAAGCACGATTTTCAGGCAATCTGACTTCAGTCCCTTTAAGCACGCATGAGAAAATCACATAGAAAAAACTCTATAGAATAGAATTTTAATATTTTTAAAAAACTTTCTATAGAATTTTAATATTTTTAAAAAAACATATCTTTCTCTTTTTATTTCAATGTTGTCCTCTTTTTTTAACTTTCTCTCTCCCTCTCTTTTTTTCTTTTCCTCTCTCTCTCTCTCTCTCTCTCTATCTCTCACTACCTCTTTTCCTAAACAATTTTTCTCTTTCTTTTTTCTTTTTCTTCCTCACTTTTTTGCCAAATCGTTTTATAATGCTGTGTGCGCAGACTAATCTCGAAGATGGTAATCATGTAGTAAGTAACTTTGCACTCTGGAAGCTGACATTCAGACTGTCGCTCGACTCCGACGATGATGATGACAGTCGCAAACGACACGAAACTAGTCGCGTCCCGCGACTCCAACATTTCAATAATTTGGGGACAACTTCGATACATTCGAGACTGCGATACTTCGAGCTTCGATACCGTTTTCAGAAGGTGATCAGCGCGTCGAGAAAGCGCGAAATCCAACGCTAACGCCTCGAAATTTCACGCGAGGTATTTTAATATTTTTAAAAAACATATCTTTCTCTTTTTATTTCAATATCTTCCTCTTTCCTTAATTTTCTCTGTCCCTCTCTTTTTTCTTTTTCTCTCTTTCTCTTTCTCTCACTACCTCTCTTGCTAAACAATTTTTCTCTTTCTTTTTTCTTTTTCTTCCTTTTTTGCCAAATCGTTTTATAATGCTGTATGCGCAGACTAATCTCGAAGATGGTAATCATGTAGTATGTAACTTTGCACTGTGGAATCTGACATTTAGACTGTCCAGGTATCGCGCCTGAACAAGTCAACATTCGCGTTCCGTTTAATCGCCGCTTCAGGATTAGATGCGACGTTAATTGAGGCACGGGATATCCGTAAAAGTTAGCCTTAAGCGGCCATATGTTACGCAGGCCGCGGGAGAGGAGGAAGAGAAGAAGGTGGATGGCGATAATGGAACAATTACCGTACTGTCTGCATAACTCGCGGTGGAATTCGTCGGAATTCGCGGACGGGCGAGGGACAGAAAGAGAGAGTGAGAGTGTGAGGAAGGGGGAGGGAGAAAAGACCAGCGAAAGTCGTGGCGTCGCGACGCTGTGACGAAGAGGCTAACGTTGCTCACCGGGGGATTAGATATCGCCCGCCGAAATTGGAAAACTTTACACCGGAAGACTCCATTAAACGTCTCTGTTTTCTCCTGAAGAGTAGCCTGTAATATCTATCCGATACGTTGACACCCGAAGTCAGAAGAATCGATAATTTCGAGAATCACAGAAAGCGTGTGTATTCTGTATCAACTTTCTCTCGCGTATCCAAAAACATCAAGGTGACATTTGTTGCATTAATAAAACTTAGCAGAGAAAGACAGTTACAATTAAAATAATAGCAGTTCGCATATTAATTAAGTAATTAGTAAACACAAGATTAATAAAGATTAAAAACTCATCCCTTAAGTGCAGATATGCGCACAAAATTTTTTTCATTATTTGTTTTTTTCATTATTTTATAAAATAATAAGTACAGAAACTTGAACATAAAATATATATGAGTCATTTATTCATTTATGGCCATCTTATCTGAAAAAATTAGGTAAGATGGCCAATGCTCATATTTTGACATTTTTGTAATAAATAATTTTAATGAAGTATTTTCCTTTTAACTCTGACAGTATTATACTGTACTGTAGGCTTCAGTGAAGTAATGTGCCAAACGCTATTAAAAAATAACAAAAATAACAATAAGAAAATTGTATTTTTCATAGTAGAATATTAAATTTCTTTCGATTTACTTAAATTATTGTATTTTTTAACTCGTTGCAAATACAAATTAGATATATTTTGTATTCTATTTTTCAAAGTTCTTCACAAAAAATAGCACTGAAGAGAAAAATTCTCTAGATATGCGAAAACCACCCTCAGCGGAATCGCGTAGTCATTTTAAATAAATAGTAGAGATTAATTAAGATATTAATTTAATTTCAAAGTGATAATTATATTTGTCAATGAAGAGATTTTTTTTCTTGGTATGTGAATGTTTATTCGTAATATTCATTATACCTTTGTGGAATGTGTTTGATTTTAAGGAGAAAAATTGATAAGTCGCAATCTGTTGATTTACAAATACTAAACCTTCATGAATTCTGTGCGGCAAAATTTATTTTCAATATACACCATTCGATCTAACAATCGGAATAAACAAAATAACAATGGTACAGCTAATAAAGTAGCTAACGAAAACCAACAGCCGGCTAATTCACAGACACGTTGGAGTTTCGTGCCTCTTCCGCGGAGTTACGTCCAATAATGCACTCGACTGAGCCGTTAAAGCAGACGAATAACAACGGCGTAGTGTCATTTTCACAAAGAACCAAGCGACAAAGCTTATTCTAACGTTAGCAAACGCGCCGCCATGCGCTGCTCGCCCGGAGTGTTCCTGCCTGATGTGTTCGCGAGGCTCTTTCTTCGCCCCGCAGGAAAATGCGAGAACGATAGACGCGTCGCTATCAGCGCAGCCGGGAGAGATATTCAACTGTGAAACTCCCTATAAGCCGCGGAAAAGCCGACAACGTTCCGCCGGCTCTCCCATTGGTCGCCGCCCGTGAATGCATCCGAGGAAAGTGCATCCACGCGCCGAACCACGCTGGCACTCCGAAGAGTTACGGATACAGGTGGCTTTTTAGAAAATAAAGCGTTACCGTTTTCTCGCCCGCGCCCGCACGGCGCGCATTGACGTAACCGCGCGTATCCACGGCTCGATTCCGAGCGGGATACGATTGTGGGGATTTTGATGAAAACGTTGGGGATTTTAATTAAGTTAAAATTAATGCTCGTGTGTGCACATGTCGCGGCGCGCATGCACATACAGGGTGTCCCGCACCTCGTGCTTTTAATTTAATCGATAAAATGTTAAGAAGAGAGAGAATTCCAAAGATATAAATCAAGAAATGAAAAAAATATAAGAAAAGGCTAATAAGAGTTCAGGCACAGAAGTTGTAGTGCTATAGAACTTATGAATATAAGTGAAAGTTCCTTGTGTTGGGAAACAAGGCAAGGATTGAACATTAAAAGTATAACATTCTTTCCTTCCAGTCTCGGTTGCGAATAATCTTAAGGTCAATTTTGTAAAATTCTTGATGCCGTTTTATTTCAATTATTTGTTACACTGAAGAGGATACACGAACGGACCGAAACATTTGATATTAGGATAAATTCGATATTAGATATTAGGATTATATTTGATATTATCATCATACGGAAAAGATGGCCATAGGCTAATTTCTGTAATAATTGCAAAACATTGCGTTTGTATAATCAGTCACAAAGATAATCGATATTTATCATAATGTGCGTACATTTTTCGAAATAGCAAGATTATGAATATTATACTATATTTTTATTTTCGACTGCTTGTAAAATTTTTCATGTGTCCACTAAAACTTGCTGTAACGTCGAATAAATTACAGTTAAGCTATCGCAATTAACGTTAGATATGTAAAATAGGAGTGTAAATTGTAATATGATATGTATATTTATTTTCGTTTTTATTATTTGTTTATAAATACTATGGCCGTCTTTTACTCACATTTTGGGTAAGATAGTCCACTATCATTCTATGAACATTTATAAAACGAAAGTCGTTATGTTTCAAAAATTACTTTCAATATTACAGTAATTAAATCTTATGTGCAATATGTTTTGATCAAAAGATTGCATTTAGAATTTAAGTTTTTAATAGAAGTTTCTATTTTATGTGTGTACTCCATTTTTCACAAATAATATGTATTAAATATCGTACAGTATATACTTTCAATATTACAGTAATTAAATCTTATGTGCAATATGTTTTGATCAAAAGATTGCATTTAAAATTTAAGTTTTTAATAGAAATTTCTATTTTATATGTGTACTATATTTTTCACAAATAATATATATTAAATACCTTATATTAAAATAAATATGTTAAATTATATTTTTTTCATTATTTTATAAAATAATAAGTACAGAAACTTGAACATAAAATATATATGAACCATTTATTCCTTTATGGCCATCTTATCTGAAAAAATTAGATAAGATGGCCAATGCTCATATTTTGATATTTTTGTAATAAATAATTTTACTGAAGTATTTTCCTTTTAACTCTGATAGTATTATATACTGTAGGTTTCAGTGAGGTAATGTGCCAAACGCTATTAAAAAATAACAATAAGAAAATTGTATTTTTTCTGCATTTTAAAAAAGTTTGGCTATCTCATCCGAGTTTACTCTGCACTTTTAATGTTCAATAAATTGCTTTGTTTCCGAACACAGAGAACTCTCACCTACATCCATAGGCAACTTCCGTGTCTGAACTCCTATTAGTCCTTTTCTTATAGTTTTTAATTTTTTTATTTAACTGATAAAAACTCCTTGAACAAACTGAAATTAATATTTGTTGAATGAAAACGTCGAGACATCAATAGTTTCCGAAATTGTTCTTTTTGATTTATTTCAAGTGATCTTTACGTTAACAAAACTTTTGTTTGCTGCTCAGCTACAGAGATATGTTACGTTGAAAGATGAAAAGTCGCCTTAGATAATGTTCTCTTTTGACACTTTCGCTAAGGAGAAATTCTTCCCCGTGAAATTTGAAGTCGCGAAGTCTGGAACACCCTGTATATCCACACGTATATCGTGAAATAATCGCGCACTGCCGTGGCCGCGTTCCTTTTCTCGTGAAAAATATTTCCTATATTTAAAACCGACTTTAATCCGGTTTATCTTACATTTAACTGATGCCTTCTGTGCATTTCCGCACGCTGCGCCGTGTAACAACGCGAAATAGAATCCAATTAGAAATTTATCCCATGGTCTTAATTAGGTTGACCTTAATAAGTTATCAGGTCTATATAAGAAAATATTACCGGGTCCCAAGAAATCATATAACACTACGAGGGTAAGGTGAAAAGTCCCGGGCCTCACATGTAGATAACTCTACTATGTTCAATATTTTAATATTTTAATATAAAATTTAAATATTAAAATATTTTCAATATTTTAATAATGTTTCATTCTTCATATGCTTATATTCGAAGGTTGAAGTCAATAAATTGTTTAATATTGGTTTGATAGCTCGCCAAAGTGTAAACGCCTTAAGCATTATTCGTAAAAATGGAAAAAGTTTAAATTCGTACCATGATTAAGCTAAAATCAATGAATTAAAGTTCAAATTGCTTGCCAACTCACCATATTCGCCAGATTTAGCCCCAAGCAACTTCTATCTCTTTTCCAACCTCAAAACTAGCTCGGAAAAAGATTTGCGAACAATGAAGTCAGCGACGCTGTAAATGGCTATTTTGGGGATCTTGACAAATCGATCTATCAGTCTGGCATAACCGCTTTCGAACAGCGTTGGGAAAAGTATATCACGCTAAATGGAGATTATGTTGAGAAATAAATGAAAATCAATTAACAAAAATTCTGTTTTCTTATTTAGGCCCGGAATTTTTCACCCTATTTTCGTACATGATGATCAGAACCTTACTTTGTCAAGTCCTAGTCAGATCCTTATACACACAGGAAACAATATGTCTTTGAATTTAATGCATTTTGTTGAGTTCAGAAAACAAATATAACCATTGAATGAATGGTCCGAGAAAGCTAATATTTGGTAAAAAATAAATACTGGCGATGAGTCGCAATCACCATCTCCATTTCCTAAATGCGGTTGCTGATTACTTAACTTTGAAGATTCGGCAGACATCCTCAATGACTCTGACATTATTCTTGTGCCTCAACTTTGCACAAAGTATTCACAATATATTGTAACGACATGTTTACTGACAGTCATTGAAAACAATGTGACAACTGTCAATATACAATTGATGTAATATATATTAGCGACTTCATGATTGTTTCTGGATTTTTAACCAAACATTATAATGGATTTATAATGAACATTATTCAAACAATAAATTGGTCTCAAATAAATTCAAGTAAATGAAATTGAATCATTGAATCGTGTTAAAGAAATTAAATTACTAAATTTAAAAGAACCATTGAAACATATTTTTAGACAATAGTATTTTTTATCAGATAATACATTATCTTTTTCAACGAAACAACATATTTTTTTACTTTAATGGGAATTTTTTATTTAGATGGTCAAAAAAATGGAAAATTTTTATGAATCTCATTCAGAGAAATGAACATAGAGTTTCGACCATACTATCTTATCATGTTTTAATGTAAAAAATTATTTTTTATTTAAATGAAGTGAAATTTCATTGTTCACATTTTTTTATGCTAAACACGGTGTTGCTGGACGCTTCTAACTGGTGGACGGCATTACATCTCGTGTAATAATCTGAGGCAAATGGGACAACAAAATTTAAAACCTACACTAAATTTGCTGGACGATGAACCTTTATTATATGCAGAAAGTCAAAATTTAACAAAATGGCAGTGCTTCGAAGTTACATACATACACATACATGTCATTTGTCCCCTCTCTTTCTTTCTCATTTATTCCGGAAAAAAATACTAATTTTGGAAATTTTCCAAAGGATTTAGCTTCATTTTCCAGCAAATTTAATGCGCTTCTTACATTTTCTTGTCTCATTTGTTTCAAATTATTACACGAGTTGTAATGTTGCCCGCATACATGTCATTTGTCCCCTCTCTTTCTTTCTCATTTATTCCGGAAAAAAATACTAATTTTGGAAATTTTCCAAAGGATTTAGCTTCATTTTCCAGCAAATTTAATGCGCTTCTTACATTTTCTTGTCTCATTTGTTTCAAATTATTACACGAGTTGTAATGTTGCCCGCCAGAGGCGTCTGGCGACAAGAAACCCGAACGAGATCTCAATTTCTTCATATAATTTTTTAAATATTTGAAACAATATGATAGTAGAAATAGTACGATAAAAACGTCTCTATATCGATATCTTTATTCATTTCTTGGAAAAAGAGTCGCAAAAACAGGCTACTTTTTCGGCCATCTGAACTAGAACCCCCCCTTGAGTCTATGGGCTCTTTGGCGGAAAGAAAGAGAGCGACAAGGGCGGGGAGGGAGGGCGGTCGATGCGAGATTATCACGCGAGGGCATCGCTATCGCGGTCAACGTGTCCTCAGCGTGCGCAGTGATAACGCGCCTCGAGATAAAATCCCCGATGCGGCGGGAAATGCAAGCCGCCCGCATCAGCGTTGCATCTCGCGTGTCGATGCACTTGCAGTGCGACGCATCGATGCGCGGCCGCGCGCCGTTCTTTTGCGAAAAACTCTCGAGCAATCGACGACGGCAACCTTATTTTTCCCCGTCGTTCCCTCCCCTGCCGCCCCCTCCCTCCCTCCCTCCTTCTGCTCGCGTCATACCGCGCTTTTCCGGGGCGGGGGAGACGGGGGGCAGAAGGAAGGGTCCTGCCTCGGCTTTCACGCAATACTCGACGGTGCGCGCGCGGCGCAAATATTTCTTCCTTTGCATATCGAGCCCGGCGCGGCCATTTGCATTCCTCTGTGCCTGTTCTTCCTTCCTTGCTTCCTGCGTCTCTCTGCCTTCGTGCTTGCTTCGCTCGCCCGCCCTCCGACGCTGCCGTCGCTCGCTTCCTCCCTTCCCCCGAGGATAAGAAGGACCTCCGGGCATCCCGCTTCGTCGCCCACCACCATCACGCAATCTTCCATCGATTTCGCCGTCTTTCTCTTTCTCTTGCTCTATCGCTTCCCTCGTGTCCTTCCTCTCTGGTCCTTTTTGTTTCCCTTTCCTGAGCTGCCGGCGTCACTCCCCTCGCCGGAGACGTTCCCAACCCCGCAACGTCCTTCGCGTTTCTCGCGGCAGGAACGTAGCCGGCGCGCGACGAGAGTATGCAAAACGGCCCCGACGTATTTTCGTCTCTAACGTATGAAATACTCGACGATGAAGGACACGCCCGCGGAGAGGAGCTTTGAGTTCCTGCTCAATATTGAATCAACAAATCTATCGCACGATAGAGTAAGTTCCTAATTACGAACACTCAATTATTGGACTCCTTAATCATTGACAGCCTAGAAAAAACTGGTTTTTTTTCCTACCAGTAAGTGTTTACACTTTTTCAATTATGAAGTTCATTTTCGGAATCATAGAGCGCAGGCAAGAAGTTTAATGTCAATGCTGGTCGCGTAAGAAAAGCCACATTATTTTAGAATGTTAATGTCTGAAGGGATGTCAATAACACTGTTCGACAAATTTTTGTGACACGAATGCGAATAGTCATTTCCGATGTATTTTCGCCTGCTGAACACGAATCCATCGTCCAAATTTGGCTATCACGTCACAATTTTGAGAAAAATGGAGTAAGATACAAGGTAAGAAAATTCCGGCACTCGGGAATTTTCAGCCTCTTTGACGGCATTTTCCTCAAAATTGTGACGTGATAGTCAAATATGGGCGACGGTTTCGTGTTCAGCAGGGAAAAATATATCGAAAATGACTTCGAAATTGATTTGCCTTCTTACAAAAAAAAATTGTTTGGCTCAATGATATTGATGCCGACAATTGTTTCTGATTGGCTATATGTTGAGAACAAAAAATCGTTAGGAAACGAGGCCAGATGTATTTTAAAGCTAAAAGTTGATACTTTTACATGGCATTAATAAAATGTAGAAAAAAAGTTTACTGTTTGCGCTACAGCGCCACGAAAACCCTCAAAATCGTCATTTTTAGCCTTTTTGACGCCAAAAATCGTGAAAAGAAATCGTGAAAATTTTCTAAAATTAAATTAAATTAATATATATTTTCTAAAATTAATTTAAATTAATATATATATATATATTATATTATATTATATTATATTATTATATTATATTATATTATATTATATTATATTATATATATATATTATATTATATTATATTATATATATTATATATATATATATAATATAAATATATGTAAAATTAGAAAGTATAGCCGTGACGTGATAGCCAAATTTGGACGACGGATTCAGCAGGCAAAATTACATCGGAAATGATTATTCGCACTCGTGTCATGAAAAAAAATTCGATTTTTGTCGAACAGTGTATTTTCAGTGTATTTAAAGTGTTTCCCCATCCTTGTTTTGCCAATTCCCCTATTCTTGTTTTGCTAATTTCCAGGGTAAATGTTTCTTTGGCACGTGACGTATCTTAGGTCGTGATTCATGTTTGCTTGATAATTAATTAACCGGCACTATATCGGGCGATATTGACGTAATGCAAGTGATACGATAACGATCAGGGGGGAGGAAGAAGCAACCTCGAGGAGACGATGCAATTCTACTTACATCACTGAACTTCCGCGCGGGCTATTCGCGGGTTGCCGCCGTCGAGACTGTTACTCGGAGATTTCTCGGTTCCATTAGCGCGACGGAAGTGCATCCCCTGCCACAAAATTAACCGATGTGGACGCCGGCAGAAGACGCTGTTATCGATGCGGCGCGATGCCGAGCGCTTCCCGTCGTTTTCGTTGGGATAACGGGTAGTATTACGAGTACTTTGAAAGTCTGTTTACGGCGAGAAGAGCCGTCGTTTGTCGGTTGATTAAGCAGAGGCGGTACGAAACTGTGAGAGATACTCAGACGACGTGGGTTCTCCAAAATTATTAGCCACGGGGAAGTATTCAACAGCAAAATTGTCAGCAAAAGTTCTTCTCCCTCTAAAGTTCTTGAAGTGAAATCTTATTCAAAACAAATGAAAATTCATTCGAGTCGATGGCAAAATGCCATTCTAAGTTTGAAATAAATACTCATAAGAATGAATTCTTAATTCGTACGACTAAATGTTTTTTAATGAATGACGATAAGTTTTGTGGATTATATCAGAAAAGAGGAGGCGCTATTCTGAACGCACAGCGTTAAATATGTCTTTTAATTTCGTTTTTGTTACGCAAGCATCAAAGACACACAATGTTGTTCCAGCTTGAGAATTAGAAAGGCATATTTAGCGTTCGATACACGAACAGAGCCCCAGCTCTCTCCTCAACTTCGAATAACTAAAATGAAGATAAAATGAAAATATTCACTCGACGATTTAAAATGAGGAATTCACATTATACGTAAATGAAAAGCCAATCAAATCTTAATAACTCAACTTTATCTCTCTAATTTTAAAAAAATTTGACAAAAGATTTAGAAAGCTGTCATCAACTGTTTAATTTTGAATAAAAATATTTATTCGACGGTTTGGAGCATAAAATTCATTTTGTACGGATGGAAAGTCATTTGATTCCAACAATTCGGCTGTCACTTTATTTTTTACGTGGAATTACATTCAGCGACGCTGCTAGTTCTGAAACATTGAATTGATACTCAAGGAACCATAAAATATATATATATATATATATATATATATATATATATATATATATATATATATATATAT
>NW_022639505.1:696116-703765 GCF_010583005.1 Odontomachus brunneus | reverse complement strand
ATATATATATATATATATATATATATATATATATATATATATATATATATATATATATTTTAACTGCATATACCATACACTTATATTGAATATTTGATCATCAAAATTATATTTATGTGTTTATATATTTATATGTATATCTTTATATGTATATTTATATGTATATATTTATATGTATATATTTATATGTGTATTTATATATTTATATATATATCTTCTCTTGATATGTTATATAAATGCACGTCAAAATAACACTTTCGCATATTTATTCGGTTTGTCATAAAAAATTGTGAAAGATTTTCAGGCAATCTGTGACCCTCTAGTTCCCTTAAGGTCACTTGGATATCCTTCTTTCCTAAAAGGATTTGAATTAGTCCTCGGTCTAGCATTTTAATGCTATTTATCCTAAAGAAATTTTAGCGCGATTTATCCTTAACGTATTTTTTTATTATTATTAAAATAATTCAGCGCTAACGCAAGTGTGGAATAACGTGTGTCCTACTTTCAAACGTTGAAGGTGCTTTTCTGTTTCCTTCATTTACAATCACAAGCACATTCGCGTTATTTGATTCGCGTTTAAATCTGAGAGTTATTATGGCAGACGTTAAGCTTTATCGTACTGCGAAGAGCTCGCGAATAAAGCAACTGGGAAATCCCTCTGATGAAACCGAATATAAACGAATTAGAGTAGAACATACCGGATAACATATCAGCGATAACTGCGGCAACGCGATAGCTTTTAAAGTAATTTGAAATTGCACTCTCGGAAATAGAAAGCGCGGGCAACACTACCGAAACATTGATCTGATTTTAGTGTGGAGCGCGTATTATTTGCGTTATAAAATACTACAGAAACAAACAATTCTATTCTCCAGCGATTCGACGCAACGTCGAGAAGGGTGTCGCTTTTTACAATGAATTTCACAAGCGGATGCGCATTTTTAAGCAGGTCCGTCCCCGCGTGTTGCGTTTCGCTTTTCCCGCCCTCGCGAATTCATATATCAGCAATTATTAATGCCGCGCCGATTTTGTTTGTTCTCCCCGCTAATAATAATAGCCCTGCTACTTCGCTTTAATCCTTATAACTGTGACACGCACAATAGCGGCAATTAATAATACCGTCATTAAAACACGCCCGGCCGCAAATTTGCGCAATTGAAAGAGTAATTATTTATCGACCGCGTTGCACACCGAAGAAAAATTCGCAAAGTGCGCCAATTAAAACGAAATTGTAGCGAATAATTGCTTCCGCGATGGCGGCGGTGCGTTCCCGTCGTACGCTATTTATTCTCTCGCCGCACACGCATCGACGCAGTCGTGAATAAATATTATTAGTCGCGACCTTTTATCTATCGCGGGGGCGAATTAGACTTCGACGGCGGCGGCGGCGGCGGCGGCGGCGGCGACGGGTGGGAGGGGGAGAGTGGAATATAGGGAACACATTTCGTTCCAATTACATCTCGCGCGGGCCGAATTCCCAAACTAATTTCGAATACGATAATCCGTCGTTTCGCTTGGATCCAAAAAATACTGCGAAATATATTTGAAAGCAGCATGAAAATAACAGCGAGAAAATAACGCGTTTCGGAATTAAAAGCAGTCTCGAAAATATCGTTTAAATAATTGCAGAGAGTGCGTGATAGTACGGATATAATTATATACCCGCTTTTATTTATCTCTCTTATACGAGTGAAATGTTGGAGTAAATATATACCGAGGGGAGATATTATTATTTAAGGCTCTGCTATTTCTTGGGCGGCCATATTGGTTTGATGACGTCAGAAGCGAGAAATGACATACCGAAAGTTCCTTGCCTTTTATCGCTTTACTTTTCTTTGAAATAATTTTCTAATCCTGAAACCTGTAAAAAGTACAGCAAACTCAGATATCTGGCTGATATATCTCGTAGCATCGTAAAATAATTCTTGAAATAGTGCTACATTTTGTCAGTGGCTTGTGACAGCTGAGATAGCAGAGATATCTCAGCTGAGATATGTATGAACACATTGAATTTCTCGATTTTCACAAGGTATCACCGGTATCGCAGAGTTTGCTGCACATTTTACGGCTGTGAGGATCACGATAATATACACACTTCACAGAGAAACTGAAAAATAACGCGATAAGACGCAAGAAACTTTCCGAGGTGTCAAGCGTGACCTAGCGTGAGCCTAGTGTCAGCCAATCAGCTACGCTGACAGTTATTTCGTGTTCTCGACACTGCTAGGCGCCACCGTCAATTCAGACTTTCTGCAGCGAGATAGCAGGGCCTTAACAAGAAACTATCTTTAAAAGGTTCTGAGATTAAAAATCGACAACGAGATGGGGCCAAACATTAGGTATTAACGTGCAAATTGTTTTATTTAGAATTAACATATTTATGGTGAACGTTTCGATCCTACAGTTGGATCTTCTTCAGTACCCCGCAAAAAATTAACATTCGCCAGACGTATACGTTTACAAATGAACATTTACAAATGAACACACATTTTACAAATGAAAGACTGACAAGTGAAAGCGGCAGAAAGTTATTAAATATGTGATGATTGTCATTCTTTTAAGAGAATGCTGAAGTTGAAAATTTTACCAACAGAACACTGACATTTTTCTGCAAAGTTTACATCCATTGGCTACACGGAATTGCAAATGCTTTTACACAATGAAAGTACGTGCGAAAATAAATAGAAGCCGTTGCTCGATATGACGAAAACAAAAAAAAAATTTTAATATAAAATTTTAAGCTGTCAGTTAACGTAATATTTGCCTAATCCAAAAGTTCCGCAGCTTGTACATACCGAAAGTATGAATGCTTCAAGCAGAAAAATTTTGAAGAACATTGCTCTACCTTCGCATTTGAATTCGAAAACTTAAGAATATCGAAAAAGTTTGCAGAAAGATTTCTACACATATATGGTTAGGTTTTCCGTTAAATAACGTAAAACAAAGCAACTTACATTCCTGTAAGTTCTGTATGGTTAGGTTTTCCGTTAAATAACGTAAAACAAAGCAACATACATTCCTGTAAGTTCTGTATATATAAGAAACACAAAAAGGATGGCGTGATTATGTTAGTGACGATCATCTCTGCATTACCGACATTGTTCGTCATCGACTCCAGCATCCCCTTAAACAGTGAATGGTATCTGTGGAAAATTGATACCTTCATAATTATGATTGTTTTATAGAAAGCTACATAGAATAATTTAAGTCAAATTGAGAAATGAAAAATTAATACATATAATATGACAAATAATAAACACAATAAGACACCGTTGTTACACATTTTCATATTGTACATTGGAAATTACACTGGGAGAAATTATAAAAAACTAACAAACGGATATTTCCGATCAAAATACCGAGGAATTCTTATATCCGATCAGGAAATATCCGATGAGAAATATCGGTTTATAATTTTATGGTCGGTTTATCTAATGAAATGTCATTATAATCAAATTTCATTTAATCGAATTTAATTTAATTGAATATAAAAATTGATCGGAATTTGATCGGAAATATCTGTTTATTAAGTTTTAATCGAGTAATTTCCTTCAGTATATATTTGATTATCTTTAAGTTGCGCGTGCGCGAATTTATATTTAGATTTGAAGTCATATTGTTATTATTGTTATCGTACGTTGGTCAGACAAGTTGCCAGCTAAAAACCCGGATTTGCGAGCATGTTAGGTTAAATCAGAAAATTAAACGCTACTTCAAACTTGACTTGAGTGCAGTCGTATATGTTAGTCACGTTTTTTATTGGAAGGATGTGCAAATTCTTGACACGGAACTAATTTATTAGAAAAAATTAATTTCTGAAATGCTACATATTAACAAGCAAAATCATGACTTCAATCTAGAGCGACGGAATCTACGGACTTCCTTGATGATAAATATGTACTTATGCTTTCTCTTCCGTTGTTTTTCAATACGATAACAATATTAACAATATGACTTCAAATCTGACATTTATGACATAAATTCGCGCACGCGACCTGAAAATAATCAAACGTAACTGCCAATAAACAGCAGTCAGAAATACATGAAAGATAACACATGAAAATTTCAACATTTCCACTCAAAATTTCGAACTGTGTAGAATTCGCTTGTGCTTCTTTAACTCGTCGAGCGGAAGGTCTCTTACGAAAAATGTTCATCTCACACCTTTTATATCCTTTCACATGAAGATAATCACCCCCCCTTTTCAATTCCACCGCGAATTACGCTCCCCACTCTGCACATAATAATTCCCCTTTGCGAATTTCTTCGGTCTGTTTCGCAACGCCCTAAAAAAAAAAAAAAAAAGATACAAAAAGAGGACGAAAAAAAAAAGAAAGAATAACTATACAAAGGTACCGGAACTAGGAAGTAGCGTGGGCGAGAGGACGGAGCGAAAAGACGCGCGAACAAATTCCCGCGGCGGCTAATTAATGCCCCGGCCACAATGGCGGAAAGCTCCGCGGCCTTAAAACCAATTTGTTGCCCCGCCGCCGGCTCCTTGTTTCCCGACGACGTCGGTGCGCCATGGGCCCCGCGTTATACTTAGGGCTCCACCATTATGTTTCGCCAGTTTTGCCGAAACAATACAGGGTATAAGCGGCCGCCGCGCCGTCTCCGCCGTCGACGTGATATTACGCGTCGGGCTGATTTATATCGTCTATTCGCGTGCGCGCGCGCGCGCGCAACTGCGGCAAGTTACATTCACTCACCAGCCGATCGGGATCATTATGATGTAATAAACGTCCAAGTCAGACGCCTGGGACGGGAAGGAATTCAAGCGGACGCGCGACGCGAGAAAGGAGAGAGTCGCACGCATCTGGCGCGGAGCTGGCGTGCGTAAAGGTCGTTCTACATTGGTCACACGAAGTGGATCGCAAGCGGACGCGACGCTTACCGCGACAACCAATCGGATGCGTCAGTGATACTGTTGACCCTTCCGGTTGGCTGTCGCGACAAGCGTTTACTTGCAACGCGACTAAGGCTTGGTCCATTAAAGCGCGACTAAGGCTGTTTGATTAAAGTTTTGAGTGGCAGTGTATTAAGTGAAACATGACAAGGTGATAATCTTGAAATTAGTTTCAAATTTATTGTTTAGATAGTGAAATAAATAAAAAGTGAATTTAGGAGTAGCTCCCTTGTGATGTGTTACTGAAAATATACTATTTGGGCGATTTGAAAATACATACCTGATGAATAAACTTCTTAAAAATAAATAAGCTTTTTAAAACTTGTCCACGCTATATAGAGAAAAATATAGGAAATATTTACTTAGTAGGTACTAATTATATGTATTTACTTAAAATCTCTCTCTCTCTCTAAATTTCTTTATTGAAATAGAATAAACAATTGCTTTAATAAAAAGTTAAGATTTTAAGGAAATATGCATTTCTTTATTTAAAAAATATTTGATATTAGTATAAGTAAATATGTTAGTATAGTAATCACCACCATTTGTTATCTCTTAGATATTTTTCTCTCAGTGGTCGCAATGCACAGACATGTAGAATAAATTGCATATTACTGCAGGAGGAATGAAATCAGCATTAATAAGAGAGATAAGTAGAGTTAAGATTTTAAGGAAATGTGCATTTCTTTATGTAAAAAATATTTGATATTAGTATAAGTAAATATGTTAGTATAGTAATCACCACCATTTGTTATCTCTTAGATATTTTTCTCTCAGTGGTCGCAATGCACAGACATGTAGAATAAATTGCATATTACTGCAGGGGGAATGAAATCAGCATTAATAAGAGAGATAAGTAAAGAGTAAGGTGCTTTCCTTGTCTAATTGTCTAGTTGATGGAAAAGACAAAAGAAGAAAAGCAATTACATGATCAATGTATCCTTTCTTTCTTTCATTCTCTTTGTTTCACTCTTTTTTTGTTTCCCTGCTAGAGTATAACAGAGAAAGCATTTAACCTAACATGACTCTTCTTCAATCTTATCAGTTCTCCCGTAAGAGTGCGCAGTCTATTCATAAGCATAAACCTATGTTTGCGACGCTCATCGCAGTTGTGTCAACTTCAACTGTTGTGACTGCAACTCTTGTCCACAAACTTCCTTTATAATACTAGACTGCTGACTCCCTTATATAGTGCTATGTGAAATTGACCCCGAAAAGTATGTATCACGCGCGGGAAAAGGGCATCTGCGCATGCCTGAAACTGATGGTCTAGAAGAAGAGAGGATATAAATGTAATATGACCGATACCGCCTGCTTAAATATTTGTGTACGTACAGAGTGAAAAATGTCAGAATGAAATACGTTACAATAAAAAATTTATAAAACAAAGTGATTGATCAATTGTGTATCTACATCAGAGTGCAATAATGCCTAAAACGAGATGCTGCTTATGAATGTTGGGCCACCAGATAGGCGCATGCGCGACATTTCTGTACATATTTTTCGGGGTTATGTACTGAGTCGGAGTCACAGACTCTATATATAAATTAGACTGCTAATACCTATTAGCTATTTAGTGAGTGGTCGGAAAAATGTGGGGCGGCCATCTTTAAAAGGTCCGTATCATATAGGAATAGTAATGACACGCACTATAGCGTATTGCTTCTTCCCACTCACATATTGCTATTCAAGTCACGTATGTGAGGTCCTTCCAAAGATGGCGGACGGTATTTTTCCGACTAAACAATCCTTAACTAAACTATACCTATTTAGGAGTTTAGATATTATATAGAAGTCTATAGTCGGAGTTAGCAGTCCAATATTATATAGAAGTCTGTGCTCTTGTCTGACATTGCGAGAACCAATCAGTAGCGTCAGTAGTTGAGGACGGTGACGTCACTTTACCATGTGTTGCAATTTATAAGAATAGACGTTGTTTGCGAGACGATGTCTCTCCTGGGATTACGATCGACGTCGCGACTATTGTAGAAGAGCCTTAATGACCGCGCGTTCACCGCATCGAGGAGCGCTTAAATGTCAGATTGGGACATGTATCGTTTGAGATATGAAGTATGAGAAATGGGAAGTAATATATGTCACTTCAATATATATTTACAACATTCTTTGGTCAAGAGAAAACGATTAGAGCCAATGGCGGATATTGACGCGTCATTTTAACTTACTGACAAGGAAACTCACTTTAAAAAATATTTTTTTTTGGTTAATGTTTCTCTTATTTCTCCTTGTTATAATTATTAATTAATTTCTTTATTTAATTATTCTTATTTAATTTCTGTAAAGTACTCTTCAAACTATTCAACTTTTATTCTAAATATTTTTTTCTCTCTCTTATAGTTTTCATTATATTCCCTTCGAATGAAAAAACCGATTTTCTTCAAAGGGATATTTCACCCCTCAAAGATTGCGAAAAGGCATATATAATAAAAAACGTATCTTTTATTTTGATCTAAAACATAACATATTACAATTTCATGAAAATCAGAGGCGGACACTTGTGTAGGTTTTCTTGTGAGACGAAAAACATATTTCATTAAAATTATAACCATTTCTAGCACTCTAGCATATGTTTATTTGTTTACAAAAAAAGATTGTGGTAGTATGCATATAAAATTATCATTATGAACATTTTTAATGTTACTCATTTATATATATATATATATATATATATATATATATATATATATATATATATATATATATATATATATATATATATATATAT
>NW_022639505.1:692531-695976 GCF_010583005.1 Odontomachus brunneus | reverse complement strand
TATATATATATATATATATATATATATATATATATATATATATATATATATATATATATATATATATATATATACGAATATATTCGTGAAAAATATTGAAAGTGTTCATACTGCAGTAATATTTATTGCAAAGATAATTTTCCTGACTATAATTATTTCACTACGTAATTATAGTCACTGAATACCCTTCCTTTCAGTATTACATGACAATTTTTAAGACAAGAATACACAATAGTTTCTTTTTTTAACTTGATCGTAATCATTGAACTTTGTTTCTATAATTTTTAATCGTTCAATCCTCCTCCTTTATATCGTAAGTAAAATTATCTATCTGAAAAATATAGGTCTTGATCAAGTACTTGAACCTCTTTCATTTATCGAGTAATATTTTAAACAGTTTTTTCAATCTACAATCTCCTAGAATTGTAAACATTAAAAAGTTACACAAATCCTAAATATGGATAAATTTTACCGAATGCATTTTTATTTGCTCATAACTTCCATAAAACTGATCCAAATTTAATGCTTTCTTTCAATAGAAGACATTAAAGAATATGAATTTATTAAGGAGATACTGAAGTTGATGACAAACTTGAAAAATGTCGATAACGCAGAGACGATCGTCACTAATACAATCGCTCTATCCTTCTCGTATCTTTTGTACATATAGAACTTTGCACATACATATAGAACTTACGTAAATGTATATTGCTTTACCATATTCAGCGGAAAACCTAACCACGCATGTATAGAAATTTTTCTGCAAACTTTTCCGATATTCTTAAGCTCCTAAATTTAGATACGAAAGGTACAGCAATGTTCTCCAAAATTTTTCTGTTTAAAGCATCAACATTTTCGGCATATACAAGCTGCGGGATTCTTTTGGATTGCAAATATTACGCTGACAGCTTGAGGTTTTACATTAAAAAATGTTTCTTTCGTTTTCGTTACATATTGTGCAATGTTCCTATTTATTTTTGCACGTACTTTCATTGCATAAAAACATTTGTAATTCTGTACAACCAACGTGACGTAAACTGAAAAATGTTTTCTGTGTTTTCTGCCAGTGAAGTTTTCAGCTGCAGCATCCCCTTAATGTTTTCGTGATTCGATGAAAAAAGTTTTAATAAAAAAAAACTATAACACATGTTTTTAAAAACAATAACGTGCTGTGGAAAGTTTGGCTCGAGTAAGTTTTAATAATATTTGTACATATGTACACACATAAAACAACACATATTTGAAATAGCGTAGATTGTTTGGGTTATTCCCTCATGCATTCGCGCGCGGAGAGCGAGGAGGAGAGCGTAAAGTTCTCATTGCGGGACAAGTCGAGTCGTTCGACGAGCTGTCTTGCTTGTTAAACGAAACAAGCGTTCGCTCTCGGTTGTTCTAATATCTCCGCGCAACATCGCCGTTATTTACGCCGGATTGTATAATGCTACGGCGAAACGCTTTTGTATATTTATGCGATGTCCTTCTACGGGATTCTTTTACCGACTACGACGAGAACGACGACGACAACGACGCACAGTAGGGACAAATGGAAATTCACTGTTCAAAAATCGCTAGAGACCACAATTTTATAGCAATCGGGATGCATTTTTTTTTTTAATTAAACGTTAATCAATGTAGAGAAAAACTGTCGAGCCCGATTTTTTTTTAATTCTTCTAAATGTTGCAATATTAATAAGAATTGGTAAAAAATTATCAAGTTTTGTGAGCCACTCCAATTGGAAAACTTTCCATTTTTTCGCTGCACAGTACAGTGTATTAAGGTTTTCAGCATCGCTGATTACGAATCTGATATAAAAATCAGAATTTGGCAGTTGACAACTGCTAATCTCCTGTCAACATAAACAAAATTATTATGTTTTAACACAGTATATTGCAAAGTCGTTCAACATAAATGTAAAGTCAGTGTTAAAATCTGATATTTAACAGCTGTCTGTCAATCCCATAGTCGATATGAAAAAAATGTTTCTATAGCACGAAATGTGTCACTGTAAGGTATATTAGGTTTAGGTTGCTGAATACGAACTTAATTCTTACTAATATTGCAAGGTTTAGAAGAATTAAAAAGAAATCGAGCTCGACAGTTTTTTTCTACATTGATTAACGTTTAATTAAAAAAAAAGTCATCCCGATTGCTATAAAATTGTGGTCTCTAGCGACTTTTGAACAGTAAATTTCTTTGTCCCCACTGTATTGAGGTGAGAAATGTTTCTTTGCATGTGAAGGTCGCCAGCAGATTCACTCAATACTGAAGAAGCCTTGGCAGACGTTCGCAATTGATATTCAACGCGGCGATTAACGCGAGATACGTTAATCGGTTAGTATAGTAATCGATTAGTGAAGTATATCCGCATATCGAAATCGTGCCAATTCGCGACTGCTCTAATTACGAGTCGTGACGTTTTGCGCATAATATCGTGCACATTAATAGCATCAACCAGATGTCGATTGCATCGATTATCGTCTTGGCTATTATCACTCCTAATTATAAGTTATTCCACGCGTCGATTCTGTTGATCCTCGTAGACGTTCCGCTTATTAGATAATGTCGAACTCCTGCGCGACTTCTGCAAAAAGAGAATCAAACAAAAGAAAATCCAAAGAAAGGGCAAACACACGGAAGAATCTCTCTCTCTCTCTCTCTCGTCCCCTCCCGCCTCTCTCTCTCTCTCTCTCTCTCGCACGCTCCCTCTCCCCTTTCTCTCTCGAGAAACGAGAGTTCAAAGTAAGAGGAATGTCAATATGTCGATAAACATGCAGACCTACTTTGTTGGGTCGACTGGAAGTTACGCTCGATAGGACGAACGGGGAGCGGTCGGCCGAGTCGGTGAACGCTAGTCGCGTGAAAACGCGCCGTATAAATTCTTTTTTCCCTCCGCCCCTCCCCCCGGCTCTTTCACGAGTGCCTTTGAAATACGTCGCCCGCATTTCCGAAACCAAATGTCAGATAGACTCGTCAACGGCAACGCACGGCAACGGCCGTTCGGTCTCGTTGTCGTTGCCGGAGAGCCTCTCGCGAAGTTACACGCGAGTCTAAACGCGAAATTAAATCCGCGCCGGTACAGACCGCGAATGTATAAGCCCGCGGCTGTGTATATCCTGTTGCCGAGTTACAAAGGCGAGTCACGAATCCGCGTTCGTGCTGACGCAGGGACGACGGACAGGCGCGTCTTTTGCTCTTATTTACGACGTCTGCTCCCCGCCAAACTAGAGATTTTGCGATATATCGCAAGCACCGCGATATTCTGTCCTATGGAAGCGCAATGCGATACGCACTTGCACGTTTGTCGCAAAATCGCGCCTGCAATTCAAAATCATTCGTCATTTTAGTTAAGTACTTGCTAAGTTTAGTAAACTTTAGTAAAATTTAGTAAAATTTAGTGAAATATTTGTAAACATCGCGCGGCGATCCATGATATTTTGTACCATA
>NW_022639505.1:670206-692521 GCF_010583005.1 Odontomachus brunneus | reverse complement strand
AAATTTAAACCAATTCCTTGAGTTAAATAATATTTAGTTATTTTTAACTATCATGTGTGTCAAAACTTACTATTTTAACACAAAACATGTGTTTAAAAAAACAACCACATCTAATCAACCCATTTAAAACAATATTAAGTCATTTTTTACTAAAACAAAAGTTACATTAACGTGCACATAATAAAAAATAAACTAAATGTTAGTCAAATTTAATACATTTCTTTAGTTAAATTATTTAACTCCATTACATTAGTTAAATTAACGACATTTAGTAGGAGCAGTGGCGACTTATACGAGGGTGGTCTGAAAAGTTTCCGACCTCAACGTGAAGATAGCAGCACTTGTAAATAAAAGCTAGTGAATTTCGTTGTTCATCTGTTGACAGTTACTCACCGAAGTTTCAGCCATTTTGGACTCGCAGTTGTTATGTAACAGTCGTTTGAGTAAGTTGATGTGAGTGTTTTTGTGAAAATGGACAAAATCGAGTATCGAGCTGTCATTAAATATTTGTTTTTGAAAGGCAATACGCCTACGCAAATCAAAGATGAGTTGGATTCTGTGTATGGGGACTCTGCACCATCATTTACGACAGTGAAATTTTGGGCCGCTGAATTTAAACGTGGCCGTAAGAGCTTGGGAGACGATGAACGTTCAGGACGTCCAAAAACTGCAACTACCGACGAAAACATCGCCAAAGTTCACCAAATGGTGCTAGACGACCGCCGAATTAAAGTGAGAGAGATAGCAGAGGTTATGAACATGTCAAAAGAACGTGTTTGTCGCATATTAAATCAACATTTAGGCATGAGAAAGCTGTCCGCGCGTTGGGTGCCGCGTTTGCTCACGTTAGACCAAAAACGTGTTCGAATGAACATTTCCAACGCTCTGTTGGAGCAGTTTAGGCGCAATAAATCCGAGTTTTGGCGCCGATTAATTACTGTAGATGAAACTTGGATACACCATTATACGCCTGAAACAAAAATACAGTCCAAACAGTGGACTGCAAAGGGGGAACCGGCTCCAAAAAAAGCAAAAACTGTTTTTTCGGCTGGGAAAGTGATGGCGACTGTTTTTTGGGATAGTCATGGAGTTATTTTAATCGATTATCTTCAAAAAGGAAAAACCATTACAGGAGCATACTACGCATCATTACTTGACAAGCTGAAGGCAGAACTTGCGGGAAAACGGCCACATTTGCAGAAAAAGAAAATCCTGTTTCACCAAGACAACGCACCGTCTCACACCTCAGCGGTTGCCATGGCGAAAATCCACGAATTACGGTTTGAACTGCTTGACCATCCACCTTACTCACCAGATCTAGCCCCAAGCGACTTCTTTTTGTTCCCTCATCTAAAAATTGCGCTCGGAGGACAGAGATTTTCGTCAAATGAAGAGGCAATCACCTTCGTGAACAATTATTTTGCAGAGAAAAACGCCGAGTACTATTTCGACGGGTTACAGAGATGGGAGCATCGCTGGGAGAAGTGTGTAGATTTACAAGGAGACTATGTTGAAAAATAAAAAACAATTTTCAGAAAAAATGACTTGTATCTTTGTTAGGTCGGAAACTTTTCAGACCACCCTCGTAGGAATGGTTAAAAATAACTCAAATTGAGTATAATTTGACACTACGGATTTATAGTGTAATCCAAACTTATACATTTAGAAGTATAATAATAGGATTATACACCAAAAAAAAGTATTCTACGTACAAAGTAAATTTTCCTCTAACCCCATGTTCTAAAAGAAATATCTTACAGAAAGCATATTCATCTTCCATTAAAGGGAACCACTCATCGTGCATTTATGAGATATTATTCTAATTGTGTTCCTCTATATCAAGAGAAATATGTTAATTTGAAGCACAATGCCGTCTCACGTGCAGTATGAGAGACGCAAAGAACTGTTGTTTCGCTGCGTATTGTCGTGTACGATTGGTTGAAACCAAGCGCCACGCTTAGAGCTTCCATCGTCAATTCACTGTAGACGTTTCAATCAAATCGACGTTGAAATCGTCAAATCGACATCAGTTTGATATCATTTTGACGTTAATCAACGAGTCATTTTTCACTGGGTATATAGATGTCACAAACATGAAGTCTTAAATAGCTCAATGGGAAAAGCGGTTGCCTGACATGCGGAAGAACTTGGGTTCGATCTCAGCCGAGTTTGATGTTTTTCATCTCATATGGCATTAAAGTGGACATCTACAGATACACACAAGCACCCCGGTCAAAGTTTTCTGATCTTTCTTTCGTGTGGATGCGATAAAATTTATTAAATCCGAAGAAATATTTTTGTTGAAGTAATATATAAGAGAAAATTTAGATTAAGAACAAATAGATTTGCACATTCAATATGAAATTCCTCTATCTTTAAGAATTGTGTTTAAGATTATTTTTCTCTTGATTTCAAAGCAATCCTCTTGAGGCCATATATAAGAATAAAATCCTCTAAGATTTAAAGAATTTCACTTCTAATAAAATTATTTTTTTGGGTGTATCATTACAACAGCCTTAAAATTTCAAATGGCATTATTTCTTTTCTCGTCTACCATATCTCGCGTGATTATTTACAAACCTTTAATTAATATATCACAAATATCACAAAATGGTATAGAACTTTTATGTTCACCTCAATTCGTACATTGCCTCCACGACAGTTTCGAACCCTCTTAATCCTTTAAGTCATAGTGTGTCATATACACGGCAAAAAAAGTTTGGTTAAATTAACCAAATATCTGATCGAATATAAACGAAATTCCGATTGAATTAACCTGAATTCTGTTTAAGTCAACCAAAAATCTTGTTAACTTAAACAGAATTCTAGTTATTTCAATTGGAAATTCTGGATCGTTCATATTCGACTAGATATTTGGTTAATTCAACCAAATCTTTCTTTCCGTGTGTGATATACTTCCTTTTTTAAAGCAGTTTTTACGAGTGTAAATTAATTTGTAGAGACTTTGAGCCGGTAAATGTGGATTCATTGTGATGCTTAGATGTTCCTCTAATAGGGTCATCTGCATAGAACATCAAATTTTGCAAATATAATTATTCATAACCAAATTAATGTAAAGAAATGGTATTTTTTTAAATTTATTTACCAAAAATATTGTAAAGTAAACCTTTGGAAAAAATGGCTGGTACAGCTTTTTAAGCTGTAAATGACGACACAACCTCAAAAATTTCAAAATTCAAGATGGCGAACTCAATGTGGCGAGCTAAAATACAAACAAAGAGTTAAGTTATGTTTCTTTCCGTAAATGAGTGAAGTTGAGTCTGTGAATGGCTTAAATTTCAAAAAAGTGATTTCGAATTCGTAATTAGCGACTCCAAAAACCTTCAGATATCGATTGAACAAAGGAAATATTATGCAGAAAAATTCGTGACTTAAAGGGTTAAAGTGAATCAGTAAATAGTCACTGATATTAGTTATAAGTATAACACCGTTATAGTCAGTGCTATATTTATAACTATAATCAGAGTATATTCATTGCTTTCAACGATGTTCCACTAATTCATTTTAAGAGAGAGGGTTGTTCTGAAACGCTCTATATATTGCATATCTTAATAAGTTCCTTTTACAAATACTTATAACTTTTGAAAATCAATGATTTTCTAGATAAAGAAAAAAGAAGTTTTGTAAAATGTCTTCCATTTTAATAAAGCATAATGAGGTTAAATGATGTTTTTGAGATAATATTTAGCTTCACTATATTTTCATCTTCAATTATCATTTCGCAATAAGATTTTTTATAGTAGATATTTCAACGAATATTTTGATGCAGGGTAAAAGAGAGTTGAATTATTTGTTTTTAATATATTTAACATTTATTTAAACATTACAGCTCCCACTAGGTTCCCTTATGATTAAAAATCGCGTTCAACAAAGTCGCGCGCGATGTAAAATCATATTTGCGATAGAAAATTGCGATGCGATATATCGCACTTGCAATTCTTAAAAAAGATCGCATCGCGATACACCATTTCATCGCATATCCCTACGCAGAACGTCGATCTAATTCCGAAAGTAGCTCGCGAAGCACGAAGAGAGGGACAAAGAGGGGAAGGGGGAAAGGGGGTGAGAGAGGACGAGCGGCGCGACGCGACGTAAGCGATGCGACCTGGCGACACGTGTCGGTAATGTTTGCGTAACATGTGAGCCTCCTTGCATCTCGATTACGTCGATATATCGCATTCCCCCGCGGGCCGATCGACGGAAAGAAAGCGCCGTCGAAACGGTCGACCTTCGATCGCGCCTCGTCTCGAGCAGGCTGACGATCTTCACTGGTGTGCAGACACTCTGACGAATTTCGACTGGGTGTTCTCCTCGTCGAAATGTCGGTAGTTTTCAAGTCGTTGTTGAGTGAAACATTCACTCCTGCGATCCCACTCTGAAAAACTGACAAGGGAACACCGCGAACCCGAACTCTTTCATTTTGTACTGATATTTTTGTGAATATGTAGAGTAAATCAATACATGAATAACGGTATATTCCATTTCTGCCCTTTTGCTATTTAAAAGTATGATTTACACTCTCAAAGTAAAAAGGACGACTCCACTTTTTCGTGTATTACTCTTAGATTAAAGGAAATGGACAAAATTTTTCGAATAAAAGTTTAATGATAAGTCAAGTGCTGTAAATTAACATAAGCATAAATAAAAAAAATATCTTTTTTTTTGTACCAAATTTTTTATAGGTATTTTGTTGTTTATGCCAGTTTACAGCACTTAATTTTTAACTATTAAACTGTCATTTAAACATTTTTTTTCTATCTCCTTTATTTTAAGAGTAATACACGAAAAAGTGGAATCGTCCTTTTTACTTTGAGAGTGCGAATCATTTGAGGATGGAATACGATTAAATAAAACTTCACTTCACTTTTTAACTTTCAATAAAAGTATTCGACGATTTAGAATAGAAGAACTTACTCCACAACTAAAGATATGAAGTTGTATATCGCGATACGACCCTTTTTAAAGATCGTAATAAATGCAATATATCGCATCACAATTTTGTATTGCAAATATAATTTTAAATCGTACGCGATTTTATATCGCAAATGCGATTATGAATCGTGCGCAATTTTATCACAAATGCGATATTTTTAATCATAAGAGAACCTGGGACATAATGGAAATTATAATGTTTAAATAAATGTTAAACCGATTAAAAGTAAATAAATAAATTCTCTCTTTTTGCTGCATCAAAATATTCTTTGAAATATTTTATATATACTGTAAAGAAACACAAGTTTTATTATGAAGGAATAATTAAAGATGAAAGCATAATAAAATTAAATGATATTATCTCAAAAACCCCACTTAACCTTATTATGCTTTCTACACGAGGCAAAATGAGAGACATTTTACAAAAGCTGTTTATTTTCGAATCATTAATTTTCAAGTAATTTATTAAGACATGCATAATATAAAAATGCGATTATTATACGTTTAATTAATTATAGTTATTTATTGATAACATTTTTCTCCTAGAACAATAAGACTACTTTTTTATGGTTTTTATTAAAATATTAACGACAATCAATATATATTAAGGGTAGTAATATATCATGTAATCTTCTAAAACATATATGAAAAATATATATTAAAATCATATATTAAAAGAAATAATGACACTTAACATTTTAAGAATATTGCAATAGCAGTCTCTTAAAATGAATCAGTGAAACATCACTGGAAACAGTGAATATACATTGATTTGCAGTTATAAGTGTTGCACTTTTAGTGCTCTTATAATTGATATCAGTGAATATTCACTGATTCACTTTAGAAGAGCATAATTCCATTATATAATGTATAAGATTGGATTAGATAGTATAAAATATCATAGATTATCGCGCGATATTTGCACAAATACTTAACTAAAACGCATGATTTCATACTACAGGCGTAATTTTGCGACAAAGATCCAATTGCGTATCACATTGCGATTCATAAAACAAAATTACAATGCTTGCGATATATCATAAACTCGCACATCTTTATCTTCATAACTTCTCGATAAATATTCAGAGAGAATAATGGCTCAGATAATGCGCGATATAACATTTTATTCCTCGTTCAATTTTAGGTGTCATCATGTTCAGGGTTGGGAAGTTACATTGGGAACTCGTTACTTGTAATAAAGTTACAGTTACAGTTACATTTTTTCGGTAACTGTTACTTAACTTAGTTACTTATTTAGTAACTTGTAACTTTTTTAACAGTTGCTTTAATAGTTACTTGGGGAACGTAAAATAAAATTATATAATAATCGTATATTAATTTAATTAATTTAATAATTTATGAAGTATGTGATTAAATTCTTTTACCTCTCTACAAGACTATCATTAAATTTTTATTATATTAAATACATATTTGAAATTTATTATGTGGATAGATATTAATTATAAAATTCAATATTTACATTTTAGTAAAACTTAAAATGTAAGATTTTTGTATTTACAATACTAATTTACAATTAAAAAGTAACTTAAAAGTAACGATTAGTTACTTTTTGAGTAACTAACTGTAACGAGTTACTTTTCATAGCCAGTAACTTGTAACTATAACTAGTTACATTTCCAGCAAAGGAAACTGTAACTAGTTACTTTTAAAAAGTAATTTTCCCAACTCTGCATGTCCAATTTTAGGTATCAAACACTTATTCCAGGCAAATGTGATCTTTATTTAAGGCTAATTTGCGAGGAATGCTTAATATTAAAAGTTGAAAAGGGCCTCAGAAAAAATTTGCATTCCCCAGATGACTTCTCGGAGAAAAACAACGACGCCTTGATAAGTAACTCGCGTACGTGCGCGAAGTTTTGCACGAAGTTTTTATTTACAGGGCGCACCTTACACGCGGAAGAGGCGTCATGTCGCATAAACTATAAGCACGGCGTATATCGGAGCGGAGATATTAACGCGGCGCACGCAACCCGACGCACTCGTGCGTGGATCGTGCGTGCGACTTTTTTTCCATTTGTTCCCTCGCCCCCCAGCCACCGTGTCTTTTCGCCGCGGGCGTTTTTACAGTCGCGGACCGACATCTTTATCGTCGCCGTTGCCAGATTCAGCGTACCGTTTGGTTGCTACCAACCGTCGCGCTGATTAACCCTTTCAACGCCGATGGCGTTGCGCGGAGAGTTGCGCAATTTATGCGCATACATTTCACTGTGCGCCGGATTCCGCTGTTTTCTTAGCCATCCCTTGCACGGGGTGTGCTCCTCTCCGTGCGGGGTCATGCACAGGACGCGGACGAGTATGTAGCGCGGGCGTGTGCTGAGCGTGGTTAAGGTTAATAGTGCCCACAGTCCCGCTGTAACTTTCGTAACGCGTTATTTTCAGCGCTGACGTGCGCGTGTGTTGTTTGTCAATATTTGAGATATTTAATCGCCGGCAAGATTTATACACGAAGCTCTGTGCAATTGTAAAAACAGTAATAACGAGGGCCGGTAAGAGCCAAATATTGACTGGAAAAAGGATTTGGTAACAGCCATTAAGCCTGAGTTAAGTTACAGTTATCAGATGCTTTGGCGGAACAGTTTCAATTATAAATATGTGGATGAATATAATTAAATAATTTGTGGTAAGGTTAATAACCTTAGTAATTGATTCGTATATGTTGCTAAAAGCTAATGATTACGTATCAGATTATATGATACGTGTTATTAAACAATATGTTGAATAAAATCATATTACTAATCAATATATTGAATGAAATCATATTGTTTAGTAATAATTACCACATTATGTGAAAATATACTTACCATGTACTTTGGTAATGGTCTAACTATTTCATATTTATTACCAAAACATTTGGCGCTATTAGCTAGGTCATTAGTTCAAATAAATGACGAATTAGTTTTACCAGTTATTTTCTAATTATTACGAGACAATCGGTACTTATTACTATGTTTGATACTGATTACAAATATTGTACTGAGACGCTCAATCAAATGCGTTTCTTAACTACTACAAAATTATTTTTTAGTGGATTACTCGTGCGAATGCGTGTAGAAGAATTTTTTTAAACTTTGATTAAAAGAGAAACATTGAAAGAGAAAATTTTATTAAAAGAGGAACACTTCCCTTAGGAAAAATTACTTTAAGTTGTTCAAATTAACTTAAAATTGCTTAAAGTTACTTAAAGTTATTTATAGTTAATTATAAATAACTTGAAGAAACTTTAAGCAACTTTAAGTTAATTTGAACATCTTCAAGGGTTGTTTTAGTGTCCAGATTTTAATATAACTTTTTATTAAAGTAAAATTTTATTTAAGTATCATTTTAACTTTCCTAATTCATTTTACTAATTCTTATTTATTTCTTTCGTCTTTAATTATTAACCTTTATCCTATAAGGGTTAATATCCTTATTCTATTATTATAAAGGTTTTTTTTTGCAACCTCATATTGTAAACGAAGGTCAGATTGATCCCACATGTTTTTGAGCGGGTAAAAGTTCTTGAAAAAATCTGAAAAAATTTCTAATATTTTCAAACATTCCAAATTTAGATCTAAATAGAAACATTGTATAATAGTTTGTTTAAATACATTATTTTTCCGAATATATAAAGTGAAAAACAAAAAATATACTGTTATGATAAAAAAATTGTAACTTTTGAAAAAATTATCATAGAGCAAAATATCCACAACGGGAAGTTAAAGTTTAATGTTTACACTTTTATGAAAAAAATATAATGAATTTAGCAATAACGATTAAGTACTTAGGACATGAATTGTTGCAAATTTAAAAATATCAAGGTTAGGATTTGCAGAAAAATTTTTTTTTCCTTTACTTTGCACTATTTATTTTGTGTATTAGTATACAAAAATAGATAGTTTAGATGAAAGTTTAGATGAAGAAATGAAATAATAGTTAACTTTGTGAAAACTTTGTGAAAACTTTGTGTATAGCGAGAAATATGCTGTATTTATAAATTAGGTCTACATTTATAGCTTGTATCAATAAATATTCATATATTTTCATAAAACAAGTGAAAACAAAACAAATTTTATCGAACAAAAATTTATTTACTTGCACAAAAAGTATACGCAAAGTGTACACGGAAAAAAAAGATTTGCTAATATATGGACAACTAAAATTATTAACTGCAGGAGCAAATTTTCTTGCTTTCATAGCAAAGTTATTTAGCTATCACAATTAAATAACTTTGCTATGAAAGCAAGAAAATTTTCTCCTGCAGTTAATATTTTTAGTTGTCCATATATTAGCAAATCTTTTTTTTCCGTGTAAAGCGGGTCATACGGACAACTTTAACCACGTCGCATTACACAGAGACGCAGATATGCCGCCACGTACAAGCAACGACCTCTACCCAACATCATTTTTTAGGATTTCAATGGTTTGAAACTCATTGGTTTAAGAGATCGCGGGCTTTTAAAAAATGCTGGGATCAATTTGACCCCCTTTACAGTGTAAGGCTTAAATTAACGAAGATAAAAAATGTTGCCTTTCTTTATTAAATAAAAAAAAAAACCTTTTCCAACGGCGCGAGAACGGGCGCGATACACCGTTTTGCGTAGAAATTAATTATCCGCTGATAATGTCACCGATTGTCGCTCGAAAATTAGTCATTAAGACCCGCTGATAAAAACGTGCGAGGTATCTAGATGTCGCGAGGTAAGTCATGCATATTTGTTAACGCGATGCATCGTTGCCGAGAGTCGTGTTTCCATTCGCAACATCGCTCACTTTTTTACACATTGCGTGACTAATTCATCACGCGTATCCTAACGCTCCGCCGCGTATGTCGAGTAATCTTGCTTTTCTCGAGCGCGCACAACTACAGCCCTTTTTCCCCCTTTTTAATACTTTCTCTTTGATATCTTCGCCGTGGCCAGCCGACCTTTCATGCGAGGCTTTTCTCTTACATAGGGAAAGATTACTCGAACACCCACCACCTGCGAGAAATATCGTAATAAGCTGAATTCCAGAAGTGACGTTTCGTTAGAAAAGCATTTCACTGTGCTTCCTTATTATTCCAGTATAATTTTGTGATGTAAGCGCGTATAAAATTAACGTAACATGACTACTGCTACTTGTAAATTACGCCGGTGTCTCTCTTCCCACTCGTTCAATTTTTTTCGAGTGAAGTTCCAGCAGAAAATATAGTGACAACCGAGTCACTCAAATTCGAGTGATTTTTCACTCATTTAGAGTGAATTCTTCACTTTGAATTGTCATGATTTTCATTCGAAATTGAAGAGTGAATCTAACGTACTTCGCCAAATTCACTCCAATTGATTGAAATATTTATTCCTAGATATCAAAAATTTACTTTGAATTTAATTTAATTAACATATGCTGTTACAAACAAGAAAAATATGTGAAAAGAATTCTGTATTTCATACGGCAATTACGAATTCGCATAGATTTCCTTTTTTTTTGTGAGCTTTGCTGAATAATGAATATAATTAATTAACATGATGAAATGATTTTAAAGTGTCAGGAATACAATTCTTCAACGTCTCATTGTGCAGTTAACACGCTAAATATCTACTCTTATGATTTATGATTTTGAGTGGTCGTATTCTCATTATGGCTGTGAATAAACTTTCACTCATTTTAAAATATTATACCGGGAAATTTAAACAGAAAATTTCCTGGAATAATTCCTCTCCAAGAGTAGAACAACAGTCAAGTGACTTTTCATTTATATTGAGTGAATTTTCTGCTTTAAATTGTCGAGTGAATATCTTCACTCAAAATTTAAAAGTAAATCTAGTAAATTTCGCTAAATTCACTCTAATTGATTGAAAAATTTAATGTCAAGAATCAAGTTTAAGTTTGAATTAAATATTCATTCTTGTGTTTCCAATATTTTCACCATTGCTTTGGGTAAATTTTCATTCTTTTTTGAAAAACAAGTGCAAGAAATAGAAAATAAATTTCTTCGAGAAAAATTTCCTTCTTGAAAAATAGACGAACAACCAAGTTATACGAATGACTTTTACATTAAGTGAATTCTCTAGTTCAAATCATTAAATAAATATTTCCATTTAAAATCGAAGAGTGAATTTGATGTACTTCATTAAATTCACTAAAATCAATTGAGACATTTACTTATAGATATCAAGAATCCAGCCTAAGTTTGTTAGTTGAACATTCATTCTTGTGATTCCGATATCTTCAGCATCGCTTTGAGTAAACCTTCATTCATGTTGCACGATATATCACTGCAAGAAACTCAGAAAGTAAATTTCTTTTAGAAAAGTAGATTGACAGTCGAGTCGGATTAACAACTAATTACGTCGCAGTAACAATTAGTTAAGCTTCTCAATTCAGATGCAAGAAGGCACAGTAATGTTCTTCAAAATTTTTCTATATGGAGCATCTATATAGAAAAATTTTGATATCTACAAGGTATGGGATTTTTTTGGATTAGACAAATATTATGTTAACTGCTTGAGATTTTATATTCAAATTTCTTTTTCGTTTATGTCACATATGTCACATATTGAGAAATGTCTCTGTTTATTTTTGCACGTACTTTCATTGCGTAAAAGTATTTGTAATTCAACTAATGCGCTGTAAACTTCGCAAAAGAATGTGAGTATTCTGTCGGTAAAGTCTCCAGCTTTTCCTTAAAAATCCACTCTAAGTTTGTGTTAAACATTCACTGTTGCAATTCCGGAATTGTTACTCGCGCTTCGAGTAAATTTTCATCCATTTCGAGCGAGATGTCATCGCAAGACATTTATGGAGCGCTGGGTCCGATAAATTCGACAAACCCGCCGAATTTCTCCAATGTTCCTCGGTCTATTACGTAGTCCGTCCCGACTATGTTCGTTGACGATCTCTACCTTTTGTGTTGCAGTTGGGTTTCTTCACATACTACACAGTGGCGATGGGCGAGGTGAATCCCTCGGGGCCGGTGCCGATCGACAGTGTCTTCATTTACAGGCCAGACAAACGGCTCGAGCTCTGGAGGTTCGCCTTCTACATGTTCCTGCATGCCGGGTAAGTCGAACGACTTCTTTTATCTTTCCTCTCTCTTTTCTTTTTTTGTTCTCTTTATATTTTATCGGCGACACACACGATCGGCGTTCGCGCCGTAAATAAAGGTTCCCGCTTCTCCTCTCTTCTTTTCTTTCTTTCTTTCTTTCCTTCTCTTTTTTTCATCTCGCGCGCGATTCGATCGCCCGTAATTGCGAGCGCACGAATATATACGGCGCGCTCGTATTTAACGGATATTTGTAGCATCATTCTCGAATAATGTCGCATCTCTCTTGCAATCGGTTACTCGGACCTCGCCGCGTTATTCTTGCCCTCTGCGCGCCGTGATCCTCTCCTCCTCGCTCGCGCACGTTGTTTAAATTTTGTCGTACTGTTGTGAGGTGCACGCGACATCTTTCTGCCAACGGTTATTGCTTCGTAAAGAAATATTTATAAATAATAACAGTCTATGATTATATATTATAATAATATTAGTAATATTTTATAAAGAATATATAAGGGTAGATTCACCAATTTAGGTGTAAGAATAATGTTCGTTTCTTTAGATATGATCTGTAAGCGAGTTCTCAAAATCTGTCAGTGATAAACGAAAATTTCTCCGCGATAAATGCGGCCGTCAGTGTCAACATGCTGTTTGCTCCGTTTTGATATTTCAAATAATTATTTTCAATCATAACTCTTTAAAGTTTGAAGCATTAGGAATACGGTAAATTAATACATGTCGCGTTGTATATAAATTAATATGTATATCTTTATAATCTTCTGATTTTTAATTATATTATATCATATTATATAATTTCTAATTATATTTACAGTCTCTCTGACAATTATTGACACACCCGTTGTATGTACTTAATAAACTGAACAAAAGGTTATCTACCATTTTGCAAATAATCACATAAATTTTTAGTTTATTTTTTCAAAAAAATAAACAAAGAAGATTCTTGTATTATCATGGACAATTATTTACTAATTTTTTTAATTAATAACTCAGAATTCCACGCAATTTTTTGCGAAATAGTAGAGGAATTTTGTGTTCAGTTTGATTAGTTGTATCTGTACATTGCAGTTACATAACGAATTATCAGACTGTGTATGTGTGTGCATGTAAAATTTATATCTTGTACATAAGTATATTATATTTTCTCTCTCGTTTATTAAATATTTTTATATTTAATAAAAATATTAAATCTTATATATATACAGGGTGTTCCCAACAGGTGGTACCAAATTTTAGGAGTATGTAGTACTCGTTAAAACAAACAAAAACTCTTAATGAACAGTACTCCGAAAACCTTTTATTTCTGAGTTATGAAGCATTTTGTTCTGTGAAAAATAAAAAATAAATTAAATCTACAATAAATGTTCAATGTGCCTTCGGCTCATATCAATACACATTTCGGCATTGAAGGTCAAAGAGTCCGGTTCATTTCGTATTTGTTGACAACAGTTTCCAAGTCTCTTAGTCAGTTCATTCACGGACGCCCGTATGTGACCACCTAATTACGCAGGGATCGTTGTATTCAACTTTGAATTGTGGGTTGTGTCTAGTTTTGTGTTATCTGAAAAATGGCTAATTTTTACACAAATTCTAAAATGACGGATATTCATTTTATGTATGGTAGAGCAAACTGTTGTCAACAAATACGGAATAAATCCGAATTCTTTGAACATGTTCGATCTTCATTGAGGAGACGTGCCGAATTGTGTGTTGAAATAGATGGAGGGTACATTTATTGAAAATTTTAGTTATTTTCTATTTTTCACAGAACAAAATGCTTCGTAACTCAGAAATAAAAGGTTTTCGGAGTACTGTTTATTAAGAGTTTTTGGTTTGTTTTAACGAGTACTACATACCTCTAAAATTTGGTACCACCTTTTGGGAACACCCTGTATATACATATATATATATATATATAGAGTGTCTCACACTCTCCTCCGGGCATTTTGGAGGGACGTAGAATGGGTTGATGTGAACATAAAAGTCCTATATCGTTTTGTGATATTTGCAATAATTATCGAGATATTAATTGTAGAAAATTTGTAAATGATAATGCAAAATATGGTAAATGAGTTATAATAGCGACGACTGACGTCGTGTATTTATACTTTAGATCAAATTGAATAAATAAGTCCTCATAGATAATTGAATAAAAAAATCACATAGATTTTTAATTATTAATTAAAGAAGATTATTTACGCACGATAATGCACTCATCTTTTTTAATTGATAATTAAAAATCTATGTGATTATTTGCAAAATGGTAGAGGACTTTTTTATTCAATTTGACCTAAAGTATAAGTACACGACGGCAGTTGTCGCTATTATAACTCATTTACCATATCCTGCATGATCATTAACAAATTTTCTACAATTAATATCTCAATAATTATTGCGAATATCGCAAAACGGTATAGGACTTTTATGTTCACATCAACCCATTCTACGTCCCCACAAAATGCCCGGAGGGGAGTGTGAGACACTCTGTATATATTTCTTAAATTTAATTTAAGTAATATATAATTTAAGTAATATATATGTACAACTAGTTACACCTTATAGATAAATTAATGAGACAGAGATAGAGAATTATACACTATCGATCGCCAGTGATCCCCATGACAGTCAATATATTAATATTTTCTGTCGTCAGGCGTTTAAAAATGTACGTAATTGGCAGACGCGCTTTTATACGTATATCGCGTTACCGTGGCGCGATTTTATGCGATTTTTACCATTTCCCGGGCCATGTTTTTCCGCGCTATAACGGATGCGAAGGCGAATTCGCGTCAGGACGCATTCTCGAATTATCGGGAGCGGCGTCGGTGAATTCACGGCTGGAAAAATATGGGAGATTGCGATGAGAGAGAGAGAGAGAGAGAGAGAGAGAGAGAGAAAGAGAGAGAGAGAGAAATGTAGGGGAGGGGATCGAGCAGTCGATAAAACTCTCGTGATAAGTTCAGAGCAACGTCGAGCTTGAAGAACGCATTTTTCGCGTTATCACCCGAAGATTGCATTCCACCGGCGCTCGCAGCTCCCGATTATCCCGCATAATAAATCTCCCATTGTTAATAAATACCGGGTTACCGGGTTATATTTTCTTAAAACCATTGTCGCGCGCGCGCTCGCCGACGAAGGGTGGCGAAAACCAACGGATGTCTCGACCATGCGAACGCTCGTTATTGCACACGCGAAATTAAATCGCGATACTATCGCAACCACAATCGCGACGCCGCGAATCGTAATAAAACGGGAAAAAAATAACAGAGAGGAGAGAGGGAGGAGGGAAAAAATAGAGGGAGGAACACTCGGAAATCGGCACGACGTCGCGGCGCCGCGCGAATTATTGCGATTACGATAGCAGGAAAGGGGGATCGAGATAAACCACGTCTCGGCCGCGCGTTTCGCTCCCTTTTTTCCGCCGGGCTTGCAGAATCGGCGTACATACATACGGCGGACGTATCGTGCGTACGTTGCGTTTACATCCCGTCTAACTCGGTCCGGTTTAACGTGTCACCCATCTGAAAGGGCGGACGCGACACTACTCTTTTTATGTTCCGTCAACAATGGAGAACGCGAGTCGCAATCATCCGTGGACCTGGAGGGATGTCGGCGAAAGTGGGACAAGTCTCTGGGAATGTGTACGTAAATAAGAGACACGCCGTCAGATAAGTTCATTCCAAGTTCATCGCGGTGAGAGATCTTCTCGAGCGAGCTTTCAAATTAAGATGGAGTCTTCGTGTGAGTAATACAATTTCAGATACGATACGATGTGAACGCTGATCTCTTTAAACTTCTCTTTAAATGAGAGAATTAATATTCGAACCTTCTATCATCCGAGTCGGATATCTTTCGCCGGTCGATCCGCAAACATTCCGTCAATTCCAAATAACATAAGTTACATTTATTTCGATATTAACTGATATGATATACATTTACTATATTTATACACAATATTTAGTAATCATTTATTGACGCGGAAAAGGAAGAACTTTAGCTACATATTAAAAAAAAGTGAAATAATGTTAGGACAAAAATAAAAAAACAAGACAGAAATAAGAAGGATGTTATGTATTTTCATTTATATTTGTTTCTGTATTTATGTGCAACAGTGTATATATATGAATAAATAAAGAAACAAATATATAAATAAAAATACATAAAAATTAATTTTTTTTTTATTCTTATTTACTACACATAAATTAGACGTCTTAAACGTACATATAATTACACGTTATTATTACATTTTTATTTATTTATATTTATTTTTAATATAAATTTCTATATTTATATTTGTATTTTATAAATATATATAGGGAAGACCGGGACTGGATACTTTATATTTTAGAAGTTGTACAACTTTCAAGACAACTAATTGTTGTGATTGACTGTTTAAACTTTATCCTCTTAGATAAAGACAACCTTCTTGTATGTATTGATAATTTCTACTGTTCTTTAACAGATTTTAGAATCGAGCAAGCAGGAATTTCAAATCCATATCGTTGACAGGTTTAAAATCTTGCTTGCTTAATTTTGTAATTCGTTAGAAAATACCAGAAATAACCAGTTTTGCCAACTTGTCCTATAGCCAGCTAACCTCGGTTTCTCTTATATCTATATATTTATACAGGGTGTTCTCAAAAGGTGGTGACAAATTGTAGAGGTATGTAGTACTCGTTAAAACAAACCAAAAACTCTTAATGAACAGTACTCCGAAAATCTTTTATTTCTGAGTTATGAAGCATTTTGTTCTGTGAAAAATAGAAAATAACTAAAATTTACAATAAATGTTCAATGTGCCCTCCGTCTATTTCAACACACAATTCAGCACGTCTCCTCATTGAAGATCGAACACGTTTAAAGATTCCGGGTTTATTCCGTATTTGTTGACAACAATTTGCTCTGCCATACATAAAATAAATATCCGTCATTTCAGAATTTGTGTAAAAATTAGCCATTTTTCAGATAACACAAAACTAGACGCGGTCCACAATCCAAAGTTGAATTCAATAATCCCTGCGTAATTAGGTGGTCACATACGGGTGTCCGTGAATGAACTGACTAAGAGACTTGGAAACTGTTGTCAACAAATACGAAATAAACCTGGACTCTTTGACCTTCAATGACGAAACATGCCGAAATGTGTATTGACATGAGCCGAAGGCATATTGAACATTTATTGAAGATTTAATTTATTTTCTATTTTTCATAGAATAAAATGCTTCATAACTCAGAAATAAAAGGTTTTCGGAGTTCATTAAGAGTTTTTGGTTTGTTTTAACGAGTACTACATATCCCTAAAATTTGGCACCATCTTTTGGGAACACCCTGTATATATTCATAATTTTATATTAATTTATATTTAAATAAAAATGAAGTAAGAAAAATAAATAAAGAATATGCTATAAATATATTCTTTAAATTTTTCTTGAAGTGAAATTTTACTCGAGGAATAGAGTGACCACCCAGAATTCGAGTGAGAGAGAGAGATTTTTTATTTATACATATAGAATGAATTTCCCTGTCTGAATCGAATTCTTTCACTTGAAATTGAAGGCTGAATCTGATCTACTCCACGATTACTCACTCTAGTCGATTGAAATATTCGCTCATATCGAATTAAATCTTAAAATTCTTGTGAAATATTTTTGCTATCTTGAGTGGCAGTAATGCTTTCACTATTGCTTTAGTTGAAAATACTGCTACTTTTCTCCCGAGACTTACCACTTTTCCCTCGTTTTCAGTGCGACCTCACTTCAAGAAATTTAGAGAGTATAAAAATATTGCACGTGTGTGATCTCGGCACAGCAGAGTGAAGGGGACTGAAACTTGAGCACGGGAGGAGAATTCGACTAAGAGAGAAGGCATGTCGATTTTTATCATATATGTAATACTACTATATGGCGCTATAAGAGAGAGTGAAAGAAGACTGAAGGATAGAAGATGGACGGTAATTGCCTCACTAGAAAAGAGTGTTCTATGATCGCAATGCGCAAGCGTGGCGACAAAATGTAAACATATATACATGTAAACATAGCGACGTCTTTTCGACGTCGATCGACAAGTCATTTCTCACTGGAAATGTATTAAAGAAACTGAGTATTTGATCATAAATAAGAAAAATAAATATGGAAAGTGTCTAAAACGTTGTGTGTGTGTATGTGTGTGTGTGTGTGTGTGTGTGTATATGTATATGAGGTTAGTTTCGGTAAGGCGTCAGGTCTAATCGTATTGGCTTAGACCATGATGGAAGGGTATAAACGTTACGTATGCACCCAAAAAAAAAGTATTCTACGTACAAAGTGAATTTTCCTCTAACCTCATATTCTAAAAGAAATATTTTACAGAAAGTATATTCATCTTTCATTAAAGGGAACCACTTATCATACATTTATGAGATATTATTCTAATTGTGTTCCTCTATATCAAGAGGAATATTAATTTGAAGCACAATGCCGTCTTACGTGCAGTACGACACTGTTAAATATTGGAGGGTCAAATTTAAACCAATTTCTTCAGTTAAATAATATTTAGTTATTTTTAACTATCATGTGTGTCAAAATTTACTATTTTAACACAAAACATGTGTTGAAAAAAACAACCACATCTAATCAACCAATTTAAAACAATATTAAGTCATTTTCTACTAAAACAAAGGTTACATTAACGTGCACATAATAAAAAATAAACTAAATTTTAGTCAAATTTAATACATTTCTTAAGTTAAATTATTTAACTCCATTACATTAGTTAAATTAACGACATATTTAGTAGGAGCAGTGGCGACTTATAGGAATGGTTAAAAATAACTCAAATTGAGTATAATTTGACACTACGGATTTATAGTGTAAACCAAACTTATACATTTAGAAGTATAATAATAGGATTATACACCAAAAAAAAGTATTCTACATACAAAGTGAATTTTCCTCTAACCCCATGTTCTAAAAGAAATATCTTACAGAAAGCATATTCATCTTCCATTAAAGGGAGCCACTCATCGTGCATTTATGAGATATTATTCTAATTGTGTTCCTCTATATCAAGAAAAATATATTAATTTGAAGCACAATGCCGTCTTGCGTGCAGTACGAGAGACGCAAAGAACTGTGGTTTCGCTGCGTATTGTCGTGTACGATTGGTTGAAACCAAGCGCCACGCTTAGAGCTTCCACCGTCAATTCACTGTAGACGTTTCAATCAAATCGACGTTGAAATCGTCAAATCAACATCAGTTTGATATCATTTTGACGTTAATCAACGAGTCATTTTTCACTGAGTATATAGATGTCACAAACATGAAGTCTTAAATAGCTCAATTGGAAGAATGGTTGCCTGACAAACGGAAGAACCTAGGTTTTCGATCCCATCCGAGTCTGATGTTTTTCATCTCATATGGCATTAAAGTGGACATCTACAGATACACACAAGCACCCCGGTCAAAGTTTTCTGATCTTTCTTTGGTGTGGATGCGATAAAATTGATTAAAACCAAAGAAATATTTTTGAGTTGAAGTAATATACGTAATATACAGTAATCTCATACTCTCCTCCGGACATTTTGTGGGGACGTAAAACAGGTTGAAGTGAACATAAAAGTCTTATGCCGTTTTGCGATATTCGCAATAATAGATATTAATTGTAGAAAATTTGTGAATGATCATGCAGGATATGGTAAATGAGTTATAATAGCGACAACTGCCGTCGTGTACTTATACTTTAGGTCAAATTGAACAAAAAAGTCCTCTACCATTTTGCAAATAATCACATAGATTTTTAATTATTAATTAAAGAAGATGAGTGCATTATCAAAATCGTGCAATAATCTTCTTTAATTAATAATTAAAAATCTATGTGATTATTTGCAAAATGGTAGAGGACTTTTTTGTTCAATTTGACCTAAAGTATAAATACACGACGGCAGTCGTCGCTACTATAACTCATTTACCATATTCTGCATGATCATTCACAAGTAATTATTGCGAATATCGCAAAAAGTATAGTACTTTTATGTTCACCTCAACCTGTTCTACGTTCCCACAAAATGCTCGGAGGAGAGTGTGAGACGCCCTGTATAAGAGAAAATTTAAATTAAGAACAAATAGATTTGCACTGTACATTTAATATGAAATTCCTCTATCTTTAAGAATTGTGTTTAAGATTATTTTTCTCTTAATTTCAAAGCAATCCTCTCGAAACCATATATAAGAGTAAATTCCTCTAAGATTTAGAGAATTCCACTTCTATTAAAATTATTTTTTTTTTTTTTGGGGTATGCGCTTTGCACAGACAGAACACTAATATTGATACAGAAAAAGACAGACAAGCATTGTCTGCACCGTAGTGTTGCGGTGCCGCTGAGAGCTCTTCGCGCCACATATTACATATATGATTTTTATACTCTGTATTATTTAAGTGCCTCCCCCCCTCTGCCTCTTGTGTCGGGAAGTGCTCGCACTCGTGGCTGCGGCGGATTACGACGACAGAATGCGAGGCACACTCGCGCGCGCGAAAACCTGCCGGGATAAAGCAGATGCGACCCTAGCATCGGCGATCTGCCACCTGCGTCCGTCACGCTCGCGCCAGCCGTTAGATCATGCCGACGCTAATTCCGCGTCCTCCGTATCGCCCTCGTCGTGTCGCTGCGATTCGTTTCGATTCCATTCGCCCGATACGAACGGCGCCGCGCCGGAGAAACGAAAGCGAGTATAAGCACGTTCCGGCACGCGCGCTGCGCTTCCACGCCACAGGAAAAGGGGCGACGAGAACGGGGGATGGGGATGGGGAATGGGGGACAGCATCCTCACGCTCACGGCTATTTTCCCATCGTGCTTCCTTCTATCTCTTCGCCGTCCTCTCAACATCGTGGTGCTTCCACCCTCTCTCTCTCTCTCTCTCTCTTACTCTTTCCATCCTGCCCGACGATTTTTTCGCGCTTTCTCCCGCTTTCTCTTCCCCGGCGTTTCTCTCTGGACGCACCAACATTTCAACCCCTCGTCCACCACTCTCAAGAAAAGGAAGGGGAGATAGAGGGATAGAGAGAGAGAAGAAATGAGAGAGAGAAGACTGTCGACCGCTCCCTGTCTGTCTCTCGCTCGCCGACGGGATAGAAGTTTTCAGCGCGCGAAGCTCTCTAAATTATTCATGGAAACGCCAGATAAGGCGACCGTTTTCCCTACGTGCGTATGGAAACGGCGATAAGAGTGACCTCGTCGCTATTTTCCTCCGTAGAAAGTGTGCGTTCGCTCTCGTTCTTTGTTTGCCTTCATGCTCTCCATCTTTCTGTTTCTCACTTCCTTCTCCTCGTCTTCCTCCTTCTCCTTCGCGTTACTGCTCTCTTCGCTCCTTCTCTGTTCCATTGCTGATTGCCACTCCGATATTACACTCTCCTCTCTCTATTTATCGCGCGTTTCTATCTTTTATTTCTGGCAAAAGTGAATCCAGCGCTTCTTTCCGTTCTGTGCTCCTTCTTATTTAGAACGCCTGTTTTATTGACGTCTCTCTCTTTCTCTCTCTCGGGTACAATTTCATTTTAATATTAATTATTACGTACTTACTTATTACTTACTTATACAGTGCAATCGCGTTTACAGTCTCGCGATGTATCAATATCGTCGCGACATTTTATCCGTTGCTCAAACGTGACCGCGCTTGCAGAACGTAATAAACTTTGTCTCGTCTACCTTCTTTCCACTGTAACTTCTCTCCAGGTGGGGATTCACGCTGTGTATTTGTCTTCCTTTCCACCGGTTTACCGGCCTCTTTCGTCGATCCACGTTTTCGCGCGCGAAAACTTATCGCAGCCGCTGGGTTATTAATGCGAGTAACGTCTCGCGCGCGTCCATCAAAAGTCATTTCTCCGAGCACTACGTGATCCCAAAAGAGCTCTCGACCTGCGAGAGAATAGGGAGGGAGAAAAGGGGCAAGAAAGATACCGCAACTTGCAGTAAGTCGAAGATGAATTTCGTAGAAGCTGATGAATTCGTTCGTGGGACGAATCTCTGGGGGTAGAGGAGGAAGAAGATATTCTCCATGCATGGGTAGTAGTGCCAATTTCTGGTACCCGAGTAGTAGCCGGGATCTTTCGGCTTTACTTCTCAAATTATTCAGGCACCCGAATTTGCAAATCGTTTATTCTTATTAGTATTTCTTATTTAAAGTTATTCTGTGCATAAAGTTAAGATGACTTTAATAACAAAAATAAATACTTTTCCAAATATCTAATTTCTATATCAGTAAGTTTTGAAATAGAAAATATTTCGCAAAATATTCTCAGGATTTTCAGTGCTTTTATGCGTGCAAGAAAATATATTTATATAAAAAAAAAA